>NC_091181.1:24948599-25246099 GCF_040958095.1 Procambarus clarkii
CCTATACCGGGCATCCTAACCTGGTATTCTTAATCTGGTATCCTGAACCTAGTATCCTAGACCTGGTATTATTGATCTGGTATCCTAGACCTGTTAATCTTGATCTGATATCCTAAACCTGGTATTCTTGATCTGATATCCTAAACCTGGTATTATTGATCTGGTATCCTAGACCTCTTAATCTTGATCTGATATCCTAAACCTGGTAGTCTTGATCTGGTATCCTAAACCTGGTATTCTTGATCTGGTATCCTAAACCTGGTATTCTTGATCTGGTATCCTAGACCTGGTAGCCTTGATCTGATATCCTAAACCTGGTATTCTTGATCTGGTATCCTAGACCTGGTAGCCTTGATCTGATATCCTAAACCTGGTATTCTTGATCTGGTATCCTAAACCTGGTATTCTTGATCTGGTATCCTAAACCTGGTATTCTTGATCTGGTATCCTAGACCTGGTAGCCTTGATCTGATATCCTAAACCTGGTATTCTTGATCTGGTATCCTAGACCTGGTAGCCTTGATCTGATATCCTAAACCTGGTATTCTTGATCTGGTATCCTAGACCTGGTAGCCTTGATCTGATATCCTAAACCTGGTATTCTTGATCTGGTATCCTAGACCTGGTAGCCTTGATCTGATATCCTAAACCTGGTATTCTTGATCTGGTATCCTAGACCTGGTAGCCTTGATCTGATATCCTAAACCTGGTATTCTTGATCTGGTATCCTAGACCTGGTAGCCTTGATCTGATATCCTAAACCTGGTATTCTTGATCTGGTATCCTAGACCTGGTAGTCTTGATCTGGTATCCTAAACCTGGTATTCTTGATCTGGTATCAAGATATATTCCTAACTAGGAATTGTTTTTTCTCTGTCTTTAAAAGTTACTTTAAGGTATTATGAAAGAAACACTGAATTGGTATGAAGGAAGACGGCACTTCCTTCACAGATGAAGGAACACTTTTTTTGGTTGGGTAGGTATGGTTCTTTTTAAGTAACCAGTTACCTTTCTCGTTACTTAAAAAAAACTTTTATTTTAAGTAAACCAAATCTGGCTTAGAATTGGTTTACCTAAACCATGAGATTAATTTGGTGTTTAAAATCTGCTAAAGGAAATAAAAGTGTTGTTGGTACACAGTCAAAATAGTATTTTTTTTTTTTTTTTTTTTTTTCTTCAAATTTTTCACTTTTTTATACTGCGCATTAACGCTTCTCAGTGCATTGAACCATACGCTTGGAATTCGGTCTAATATTATACATTAACTGTTTTATACATCATTCTGCACCTTGGGTCTTGTATATGCATATGTGTGTGTATATACATCTATAAGTTATTCCAAAGTAGCATTTATAAGTTATTTCAAAGTAATATCTATAAGTTATTCCAAAGTAGCATTTATAAGTTATTTCAAAGTAATATCTATAAGTTATTCCAAAGTAGCATTTATAAGTTATTTCAAAGTAATATCTATAAGTTATTCCAAAGTAACATACATTAGTTGGGTCAAGGTAGTATTTAAAAATTTGCTGAAAGTAATATATATAATTTGGGTCAATGTTGTTGTTGTTGTTTAAGATTTGCTATCTGGAACAAAAAGTTCCAAGTAGCACGGGCTATGGCGAGCCCGTAGTGGACTTAGAGGAGCCGGGACCCACGCGCTGTCTGGCATAGGCAGCAAAACGCTATCGGCAATCACGATGAAACTTTTAATTGCCTTGTTAACTTTGTTGTTTACTTGTTAGGAGGACTAATTGCACTCCCGTGAGTGCACTTAAGCTGTTAAACCGTGTCAAGTGCACTTAAGCTGCTGATAAACGACTAATAAAACTGACACCCATTAGTTATCATTAAACACCTGGTTTAATACATTTTGCAGGTGTTTGTATGTAGCCAGCTCTGTACTTATAGAGCATAGAGTCTCTGTCTGCTATGCAATTGAACACCGTTAAAGAGTGTTCGAATTTGCATGGTATTCCCTTTTGGTCTGAGGGTTATAGGCTTCGTGGGGGGTGGCATAGAGTGAGGTGAGGGGGCGGCATAGAGTGAGGTGAGGGGGCGGCATAGAGTGAGGTGAGGGGGCGGCATAGAGTGAGGTGAGGGGGCGGCATAGAGTGAGGTGAGGGGGCGGCATAGAGTGAGGTGAGGGGGCGGCATAGAGTGAGGTGAGGGGGCGGCATAGAGTGAGGTGAGGGGGCGGCATAGAGTGAGGTGAGGGGGCGGCATAGAGTGAGGTGAGGGGGCGGCATAGAGTGAGGCGAGGGGGCGGCATAGAGTGAGGCGAGGGGGCGGCATAGAGTGAGGCGAGGGGGCGACATAGAGTGAGGCGAGGGGACGGCATAGAGTGAGGCGAGGGGACGGCATAGAGTGAGGTGAGGGGACGGCATAGAGTGAGGTGAGGGGCGGCATAGAGTGAGGTGAGGGGACGGCATAGAGTGAGGTGAGGGGGCGGCATAGAGTGAGGTGAGGGGGCGGCATAGAGTGAGGTGAGGGGGCGGCATAGAGTGAGGTGAGGGGGCGGCATAGAGTGAGGTGAGGGGGCGGCATAGAGTGAGGTGAGGGGGCGGCATAGAGTGAGGTGAGGTGATGGGTGGCATAGAGTGAGGTGAGGTGATGGGTGGCATAGAGTGAGGTGAGGTGATGGGTGGCATAGAGTGAGGTGAGGTGATGGGTGGTGTGGGAACCGACCTGTGAGATTTATATTTATTTAATTTATATGAATTTATATTTACGTTAATTTATATACTTCGATAGCAATTTGTATAATGATAAGTGGACTGTATTTCTGCAATAATCTCTTAATCTCACAAATCGATCCTCTACACATTAGGGGGGGTTTATATTACACATATGCAGCCAATCAAATTACAGTAATAGCTACATACATTGATGAGGTTCCTTCTCTTATAGTACAGCAGGTTAGTCCACCAGGTATAACTAGAGTGTAGACACCAAATTATCCTCTTTGAGGTAGCTTCTATCACCCAGTAACTGGTGCACATAATCTTGCATCCTCGTCTTGACCTGTCAAAAGTGCGCTAGCTGTGAAGCCAGATACCTATATATGACAAGTATATCAGAGAAAACACTATACAGTACATGGAACATTAAAGACCTGGCTTAATTACCTTTAGTATGAGGCGATTTCGCGTTCTAACCGGCTAACCCTATATCCTGACATTAATGGCCATAAATGAATGATAAACGGGTTTCGGATAGACACTTAACTTGATTGTAGACATCGTGTTGGAGATGGTACCTTTGGTTTCCATAACACTACGTCCAAGTAAATTAACAGGAGCCGAATTTGCTCCCGTGTGAGCCTCTGGTCTCAATATAAATGGCTGCATCTAACACTCCATTCTATTGACGTCACTGGCCGACATTGTCCAGAATGATAGGAGCCGAACTCGCTCCACACGTCTCGGAGGTGACACAACAATGGCTGCCCCCTTCCTCCCTCTGACGCCTGGCCTACTTTGTCCAGATTTCAGAACGTGATAGAAGGGTCACATTTACTCTACTTTAATATTGATAATTAAGTTAATTTATATAAGATGTTTTTATGATGGTAAAGTCCAAAGACTTATGTATTTAAGAATAATTCCCACCATAATAGGTGGTGAATTATAATAGTATGTGGTGATGATATCCCGTTTTCTATAGACGGTAATTCCACTACAAGTTACGTTTTCTATGGGTAACTTGTTGGTAATACAGCTATTATCTGTCTGTATGATATTAAATAGTGTCGGATTTTCCGACAGGTGGCATAGAGTGAGGTGAGGTGATGGGTGGCATAGAGTGAGGTGAGGTGATGGGTGGCATAGAGTGAGGTGAGGTGATGGGTGGCATAGAGTGAGGTGAGGTGATGGGTGGCATAGAGTGAGGTGAGGTGATGGGTGGCATAGAGTGAGGTGAGGTGATGGGTGGCATAGAGTGAGGTGAGGTGATGGGTGGCATAGAGTGAGGTGAGGTGATGGGTGGCATAGAGTGAGGTGAGGTGATGGGTGGCATAGAGTGAGGTGAGGTGATGGGTGGCATAGAGTGAGGTGAGGTGATGGGTGGCATAGAGTGAGGTGAGGTGATGGGTGGCATAGAGTGAGGTGAGGTGATGGGTGGCATAGAGTGAGGTGAGGTGATGGGTGGCATAGAGTGAGGTGAGGTGATGGGTGGCATAGAGTGAGGTGAGGTGATGGGTGGCATAGAGTGAGGTGAGGTGATGGGTGGCATAGAGTGAGGTGAGGTGATGGGTGGCATAGAGTGAGGTGAGGTGATGGGTGGCATAGAGGGAGGTGAGGTGAGGGGGTGGCATAGTGAGGTGATGGGTGGCATAGAGTGAGGTGAGGTGATGGGTGGCATAGAGTGAGGTGAGGTGATGGGTGGCATAGAGTGAGGTGAGGTGATGGGTGGCATAGAGTGAGGTGAGGTGATGGGTGGCATAGAGTGAGGTGAGGTGATGGGTGGCATAGAGTGAGGTGAGGTGATGGGTGGCATAGAGTGAGGTGAGGGGGTGGCATAGAGTGAGGTGAGGTGAGGGGGTGGCATAGTGAGGTGATGGGTGGCATAGAGTGAGGTGAGGTGATGGGTGGCATAGAGTGAGGTGAGGTGATGGGTGGCATAGAGTGAGGTGAGGTGATGGGTGGCATAGAGTGAGGTGAGGTGATGGGTGGCATAGAGTGAGGTGAGGTGATGGGTGGCATAGTGAGGTGAGGTGATGGGTGGCATAGTGAGGTGAGGTGAGGGGGTGGCATAGTGAGGTGAGGTGAGGGAGTGGCATAGTGAGGTGAGGTGAGGGGGCGGCATAGTGAGGTGAGGTGATGG
This sequence comes from Procambarus clarkii, assembly GCF_040958095.1. NCBI lineage: Eukaryota > Metazoa > Arthropoda > Malacostraca > Decapoda > Cambaridae > Procambarus > Procambarus clarkii. The sequence continues at coordinate 24,953,424 of NC_091181.1, forward strand.
GTGGCATAGTGAGGTGAGGTGATGGGTGGCATAGTGAGGTGAGGTGAGGGGGTGGCATAGTGAGGTGAGGTGAGGGGGTGGCATAGTGAGGTGATGGGTGGCATAGAAAAGCATAAAGTTTATAAGTGAAGATGAATAACAAGAAATTTGTTATATATAATTTTAAGCATATATTTATATTCATATATGCTGAATATCGCAAGCTATCCTAACAGTTACTGAACTGCAATTCGTTTTCTGTGAACCACAATGTCAAACTTTTGGTGTTGTAGTGAAATTACAATTATAATAATACGGACACTCGGACAAGTGAACATCGGCCTTGACAGGTAAAATAGATTACCTAGCGTGTGACGCTTCGGTTAAGCAAATCCGGCCCAAATTTGACACTTGTAAAAACGTGAGCTTGCCCGGCTAGAGTAACCGGACAAGGTATAGTGTAGCGGATATCAGCAGAGCAGATCATCTTGTTATTGTACACCCTTGTTGTACGAACAAGGATTTGCAAAATGGATGTCACTTCTCCTAAAAGCCCTCTTAATGCTACTCATGCTTATGATGTTTCCCCTTGACCAGCTGTACATAAAACAGAGGAGCTTTTAGCGCGGTACATTGGTAATCAAGCATAATGGTTCACTCGGACCCCTCTTCCGCTCAGCCGGAGGCCCGCCCTCTACCGCCGCAGTAAAGGAAGAATACTCTCCACTATGTGGTTGGATTTTTAATTTTACATAATTCTCATAATATGTATTTTTATTTACAAACGCTACGTAATGCAGCATTCATAAAGAGATGGCTGTAAGTTAATAGCATAGTGTTAACATGGTTTCATTCTGTTACCGCGAGCTTTTTACAAATTATTTACACGATCGCCTTTAAATGGTATGAATTTGCTGCTTGGCTAGACATATCCTGAGCGAACCTTGAGCCTGGTTCTCTAATGCGTTTTTGGACGTCTTGTGTTGCACTCGCCTAGATTTCCTGCGTAGAGAATCAACTCCAAGCCTATTCTTTCGAACATATTTTCCAGAGTGCAGGTATACTAGCTTCCTCATATCACTGAACCCCTAGCCAAGTTTCCCCGAGTGCAGGAACCACCAGCTCGTGAAATATGTGCGAGACGGGATGAGGACTGCCGTGTTCCCCCCTCACCTCGCTACTGACAATTGAATGCTCACCAGCGGACTAGGCTCGGCTCTCGCCAACCTGTAATGATTTCTTTTTCTTCGCTGTCACTTGGTCCCCTCCGGAGGGACGTGTGATAATTCAGACGCCAGACACTTCCTCCGCTTTCTTCTAAAGTCAAACCTGTGGGTATCGATCTTATCAGACAACCAAAGAATTATTTAATGAATTTTACGTTTCATGCCACACACACACATTATATATATATATATATATATATATATATATATATATATATATATATATATATATATATAATATAATATATAATATATACACACACACACACACACACACACACACTAGCTGTACCCGGACACGCGTTGCTGTGGCTCAGCAACGCGTGTGCGTTGCTGAGCCACAGTAACCTTCCCTGTCTTCCAGTCTTCCCCACCATTCAACGTCTCCTCGTCCTCCTAACCATTTGTCACTCCCCGCCCTCTTGTCCCTTCCATCATCCCCCCCCCCCCCCGTCTCTTTGTCCTCTCCATCACCTCCCACTCCCCCGTCCTCCCCACCATCTCCCACTCCCCCGTCCTCCCCACCATCTCCCACTCCCCCGTCCTCCCCACCATCTCCCACTCCCCCGTCCTCCCCACCATCTCCCACTCCCCCGTCCTCTCCATCATCTGCCACTCCCCCGTCCTCCCCACCATCTCCCACTCCCCCGTCCTCCCCACCATCTCCCACTCCCCCGTCCTCCCCACCATCTCCCACTCCCCCATCCTCCCCACCATCTCCCACTCCCCCGTCCTCTCCATCATCTGCCACTCCCCCGTCCTCCCCACCATCACCCACTCCCCCGTCCTCCCCACCATCCCCCACTTCCGTCCCCTCGACCTCCCCCTCCACTCCCCACTCCCTCGTATGATACATTCCCAAATGATGTGATGTTCTCATCGGAAAATTGGGAACATCAAATGATCTGATGTTCCCATCACTAAAATATAAGAAAAACAGTTAAAAGAAACAAAATGAAAAACAATGAAAAAATACAAAATAAACTATACTCACGAAATGAACGGTATGGTAAGCAACTCAGCTCAATTCCAATGCAATGTCACACAAAATAATTAAATAAAAATGAAAATAAATCAAAAGCTATGAAAATTCAATTTATCAATGCAATCGGAAACATTGAAATGGAATTGTAACATATTTAGTATAGCGTGTGTTGCTATTATGTGCAACAGATAGCGCTGTTAAAAGAAACGTTTTTACCTGTCACAGGCTTGGCATCTATATAGTAGTGTCAAAATTTCAAAGCAATCGGTGAAGAACTTTCGGAGATTACAGCGTGTGTTGATCTTACGTTCAACAGATGGCGCTGTTTTGTTTTTTTAAGCATGTTTTTTCCTGTCACAGGTGCGGCATGTATATAAAAAAAAAAAAACACGCGCCTATTCGAATGCAACGTTGGGTCAAAATTTCCAAGCAATCGGTAAAGAGGCTTCGAAGATTTCCGCTCACATAAAAAACGTAAAAACAGTTTTTTTTTTTTTTTTAATGTTTTTCCCATCACAGACGTGACATCTAGATGGTATGTATATAAAAACTCGTTTGGATGCGACTGAAACGTTGTGTCAAAATTTCAAAGCAATCGGTGAAGAACTTTCGGAGATTAGCGATTTTGAACAAACGAACATTTACATTTTTATTTATATAGAATATATAGAGGAGAGAACGGTCCGCCTTGCTCCCCAGCCTGGGGGTGTGGTCCTGAGGGGCTGGCATATGTTTCTGGGATCCAACATTTTCCCACCTTCTTATCGCGCTCAAGTAGACCAAAGGAGCAGTATCTGACTCCAACTGCTGCTCGCGGTTAAAACTCTTAGTGGGAGCTTAGGAGAGCCGGTCGGCCGAGCGGACAGTACGCTGGGCTTGTGATCCTGTGGTCCCGGGTTCGATCCCGGACGCCGGCGAGAAACAATGGGCAGAGTTTCTCTCACCCTATGCCCCTGTTACCTAGCAGTAAAATAGGTACCTGGGTGTTAGTCAGCTGTCACGGGCTGCTTCCTGGGGGTGGAGGCCTGGTCGAGGACCGGGCCGCGGGGACACTAAAGCCCCGAAATCATCTCAAGATAACCTCAAGATAGGGTTCAGCTGTACCTAGGTGAATGTGGGTGAAATTACACCGCTCTGGCCCGGCGTTACAACATGATCAAGAATCGGCAGTTTAACATACCCGCAAATTGTTACTGCTGTGCGGTTTACAAGTACCGTTGCAGTTTAGCCACAAAAAAATAATATGTTAGAGTTGATTAATGCAACCGGAGTCGAAACTAATGTCGAATTTAAGCGTTCAATGAGAGAGAACACCAGCCATTGTGTTGCCAACCTCTCCTCTTTCAGAGAACGCTGCATTTCCATCATATACGCACATCTGCAAGCAATTTTACACACCTTAGTTAAAAAAGGTGTAAAAGGAAATATGCTAGCATGGGTTCAATATTACCTAAATCACAGGTATGCCATGTAACGGGGGGGGTGGTGGAAATAGCTCTATCTTGTCCATTATTCCACCCCCCAGTTAACTAACGAGGCCGGGGGAAACAGCTCTCTCTAGTCCGTTATCCCGTCCCCAGTTAGCTAACTATTCTAGAGCACCTCCAGAGTTCCTAAGGCAACCTCTCTCGTTCAACACCTTGTAACCTAGGTATTTGAATACCTAGGTGCTAAGACTACAAGGCGCCGTCACTTGATCAGTTACCCGAAACTCTAGAGAGAACTCTAGAATACAGAAGCATTGCCACAAACGTATAAGAGAAAACGAAAGGAAAGAAAGGAATAATGAAGTAATTAGTGAGGGTTTGGGGTGAGAGGGAGAGAGGTGGGAGGAGCGAGGAGGGTCATTAGTTGAAAGTGAAAGTTTAGAGAGGGGTGGAGGGAGAGGAATAGATAGGTAGAAGTAGAAGAGTAGATAGTAGAAGTAGAAGAGTAGATAGTAGAAGTAGATAGTAGAAGACGAAATGCTGCCACCATCCATTCATGATCATTACATACAAGACAAGGAATGGAACTTGTCTGTATCAAAATATTCTCAAAAGATGTTATTACCATGTATCAACTCCAAACATGTACTCATTAAATCATGAAACCAGTAATCACAGAGGCTTTCTCACCTCAACTCAAAACTCTAAGGAACACAGTGAAAGACCATTTAAATAATAAATTCAACAATTATATTTTTCATGATAAGTATCATAACTTAAGCAATCCAATTAAAATGTTAACGATTAATATTCAAAGTGAGTCATCCTCCAAGAATCTGAGAACACTACAACTTGACTGCCCCTGATCATCACACAACACTTGTAAAACACGACCAAGTCACCTAAATGTTCACTCACCGAGGACTGAGTCTAAGTTGAATAGAGAGGGGGGGGGGGTCTGTAGTTGACGGAGACTCCCGCCCTGCCGGCCGACAGCCTCCCTGCTAGGGCCGTCTGCTCTGCTCTCCTGACTGCCGTTCTGTCTGTTCATGCTCCATGCTGGATAGCTCTCCGAGTTTATATTGGGGAACCTAGTAGCTAACTCCGCCCACAAGTAGATAGCCTCCGGCACTACCAAGCCACTCCTTAAACGTCGGCATGTTTGAAGGCTACCAGACTACAATTATAAGCTTAGCGGAAGCAAGGTGAAATTCTCATGATCTGACCTCAGGTCACTTGAGGTCATTAACGCTTTGAGGTGTGAGATCTCAGGCAGACAACTGGCGCCTCTCAGATCCTTGTCTGTGACTCATGTACTCTATGTATGTATTAAACTAAACCAAACACTTTTACAGTGTTACAGCCAGAGTAAAGTTGCAAGGACAAGAATGGGACTCCACAAGGAGGAGTCCTCAGTCTTAGTCTTTTTAACATCCTTATGGAAAACCTCGTTACTATGACATTTGCAGAAGGGGTTAAATTGCTAAGCTATGCTGATGATATAGCATTAGTCATTACAGGTCCTTTACTTCTAAATAAAGTACAAGGTGCATTAGATAAAGTAACATCTGAATGCAGCATTTTAGGGCTAAAAATATTTGCACAGAAGTCTAAGGCAATGAGACTAGGTGGCAACACTCCAGACAGGCACCTACGCATTCAAGACATTATTAACCTTCAGTGGGTTACGCAATATCAATATCTCGGAGTGTGGATAGATTCTAAAATGACAAACAACAAGCAAATTCAATATCTGAAGGAGAAAGCAAAATCACGACTGAATATAATGAGAGCAATCACAGGGCCCCGTCTAGGAGCGGGACACAAAGTGTTAAGAATGTTTTACATACACACCATTTGTTCCCTATTTGATTATGCAGCGCCTGCCTTACTCACTCTTTCTCCTGGTCAGTGGGCAAACGTTGAGGTTATTCAAAACGATGCAATGCGAGTCATAACAGGAGCTCCCAGATGGACTAAAATACTGAACCTAAGACTACAAACCAAGCTAACGTCGATTGAAATAAGAGTAAAAGGGATTGCTGTGTGCATGCTGACCAAGATATTGACTAGACCTAGAATCAGTTCACTTAAAGATATAATCACTGGAGCACTAACTCTGGACAGAAGAGCCTTCAATAGCAACAGGTGGACCCATTGTGCGATAAACACCATCAATAGATTCGATATAACAAACACAATCACTGAGAGGGGGTCAACGAAATACATGCAGACTTTGTTATGCAAGCCCCTTGGGAATCTCTGCCAGCAGACTTTAAGATTGTGGCTCTTGAAGGAAAAAAGAACCAGACTAATCCTCATCTGCTACGTAATATTGCACAGATGCATATAGAAGCAAACTTGGCATCTGACAGCTTCACATACTTCACAGATGGATCAGTAGACCAGCAGGGACAAGAAACCGGAGCTGCAGTTAAAGCAGGAAACTCTGTAAATAGTTGGAGACTCTCAAATGGGTGTTCGACTTAAAAGAGATGCTAGCCATTCAAAAGGCTTTGGAACATGCTCTTGCTGAACACTGACAACATGTTATCATATATACAGATTCGAGAACTGCCATTGAAACCTTGCAACAAGAACACATACGTGATAACATCCATCTGATCACAAATGTCATATCATTAATGCAAACACTCAAACGTCAGGGCCGTCGGGTACTTATCAACTGGATACCAAGTCATGTGGGAATAATAGGAAATGACATTGCAGATGAAGCTGCAAAACTTGCAACGAAGAGAAGAAATGTAGACATTTACATACCACAGAGTCTATCACAGATTAAGAAAGTAATTAGAAACAGAGCAATGCAAATGATGTACAGTGACCACAACACAGCAGTTGCAACTTCAGGATCTACGAGTTGGTACAAGAATTCAACCAACTACGAACCACTTAGTTTGATGAAAGGGAGCAATAGAACAACAGAAGTACATTTACATCGCATCAGGCTTGGATATCTATGAGCATGGGAAATAGGCTTACAGGTTCCGGAAGATGAGAGAAAATGTCAGCACTTTGGAGAAATGCCTGACAGACCACTGGAACATTATCTAACACAGTGCACAGTTACAACCACAACAGACCACTGGAACATTATCTAACACAGTGCACAGTTACAAACCCATTAAGATTTTATCTTAGATTCAACAGAGCAGAAGAAGTTGTTAAACACATGGGACAAAATCTTACTGAAGCGACCATACGAGTCATAAATACTCATACTCCGCCCAAGTAAAACAAAAGGAAGCAACACTTAGTGGGCCAGCCAGAGGCATAGGGCCCGCGCAGTGGGCCAGCCAGAGGCATAGGGCCCGCCCAGTGGGCCAGCCAGAGGCTTAGGGCCCGCCCAGTGGGCCAGCCAGAGGCATAGGGCCCGCGCAGTGGGCCAGCCAGAGGCATAGGGCCCGCCCAGTGGGCCAGCCAGAGGCATAGGGCCCGCCCAGTGGGCCAGCCAGAGGCATAGGGCCCGCCCAGTGGGCCAGCCAGAGGCATAGGGCCCGCCCAGTGGGCCAGCCAGAGGCATAGGGCCCGCGCAAGAATATCCTGCAAAAAAAAAAAAATAAGGGACAAAAATTGTCATACTAGAAAATGTAAGTGACGTACAAACGTCACTTACAACGTCAACGAAAGTGACGTACAAACCCGTTTTCTGTTTTGGATCCTTTGGTAGGTTAGGAGAGACCACTCTAAATTGACCGTTTTCTTGACATTGGGAAACCTTAGGAGGACGGACTGGTGTTGCAGCCCGAGTGTGCGCGGTATTTCCCGATCAGATTACGCGCACAAGTGAGACCAATTATCCTGGCCAACGCCGCCAGCAGGTGTGTGACAGGTGAGAGATGTGATGGAGAATAGACACGGTTTGTGGCGCGAGTTCATATCTCGACCACCCGACATATAACTGCAATATTAATATTGGAGATTTGAGAATGACGCAGAATGAGAATGTATTTCCAGATATACAATTCACTGGGGTGGGGAGCGGCTTGTGTGTGTGTCTGTCAACATCCAGAGGTTGGCGGGGGGGGGGGGGGCTTTTTAGATGTGATGACAGTCCATTAAATACAGTCTTGATTGTTGTATAATGTAATGACTGTTCTATAGTACATTTATTATTGTATGTATCATGTTCGTGTATGTATCATGTTCTTATGTGTGTACTCACCTAGATGTACTCACCTAGTTGTGCTTGCGGGGGTAAAAATCACGAAAGCGTCTGACGGTGACGATAATCAGCAGTTTAATCTTCTACATGGTGAGTCCTGAAGTATTATTTATTACCACCTTAGTGGGTGTCTTACGTCTCTCTCACAAAGGCCTTTTCTCCCTCGATATCATGGTCCCTTTACCCCCTCCCACCCCTCCCTCTATCATGGTCCCTCTATCCTCCCTCGATATCATGGTCCCTTTACCCCCTCCCACCCCTCCCTCTATCATGGTCCCTCTATCCTCCCTCGATATCATGGTCCCTTTACCCCCTCCCACCCCTCCCTCTATCATGGTCCCTCTATCCTCCCTCGATATCATGGTCCCTTTACCCCCTCCCACCCCTCCCTCTATCATGGTCCCTCTATCCTCCCTCGATATCATGGTCCCTTTACCCCCTCCCACCCCTCCCTCTATCATGGTCCCTCTATCCTCCCTCGATATCATGGTCCCTTTACCCCCTCCCACCCCTCCCTCTATCATGGTCCCTCTATCCTCCCTCGATATCATGGTCCCTTTACCCCCTCCCACCCCTCCCTCTATCATGGTCCCTCTATCCTCCCTCGATATCATGGTCCCTTTACCCCCTCCCACCCCTCCCTCTATCATGGTCCCTCTATCCTCCCTCGATATCATGGTCCCTTTACCCCCTCCCACCCCTCCCTCTATCATGGTCCCTCTATCCTCCCTCGATATCATGGTCCCTTTACCCCCTCCCACCCATCCTAACTCTCTCCGTCTCTTCCACCCCCCCCCCCCCTTCTTACCGTTCCTTTCCATACCATACAATCATCTCCGTTCTTTTTCCCAGCTTTCCCTTCTCATCTATCTACCATTTCTACTTTCCTGCAACTCCCTACCCATCGTGCCCATCCCATAACCCTACCTTTCATTTCCCTCTCGTTTTGTCTTCTCCATCTATCCTGTTTTCCCTTCCTCTCCCACCCCCCCAACCCCTACTTTCCACCAATTTGTCCCCATTTCTCTAGCACTATATTTCCCCTTCCTCCTCTCCTCTTTACTCTACCCCCCCCCCCCTCCCACATTCCCCTTCCCTTGGCCCCCCTCCCACGGAAGCTCAAAGCTGTAATCCAGTTGGGAGGGTAGGAGGGGGAGGGAGGGGTTGTGGGAAGGAGGGGGAGAGGGGGCAGGTTTCATGTTCGCAGCTCTGCATAGCCTATTTCCCCCTCCCCTCCCCCCCTCTTGCCCACGTTCGCTGTGCTTCTTTACTCTGCCACCCCATCGGTTACCCCATGATCTCGTGGGTCGTCATGGGTCCCCCCCCCCCCAGACAGCCATCGCCTCCGCAGTAACCCATTGATCAGCGCTTTCCCACTTTCTATAATCCCACTTTCTATAGTCCCCCCATTAGTTTATAGTCCTCTGTAGTCCACACTGTCGTGACAGCCTATTAAACTAGCCCTCGCCCCCGTCTTTATGTAAATATTTCCTATAGCCCCTTAGCCCCCCTTTCTCCTCCGCCTAGCCCCGTTCACCGCCCCTTCCACGCCTCCGTAGCCCCCCCCCTCACCGCTCCTTGCACAAGCGCCTCCGTAGCCCCCCTTAACAGCCTAGCCCCGAGTAGCCCTAGAGACATAAAGGCGCCGACATAATCCTATCAGGTATCAAAAATGTCCACATAGCGCACCTGAGGCCAGGGATGGAGGTCATGTTTAAGGTACGACACTGCCAGAGGAGCTGGGAGAGGGTGGTGAGAGGGGCTGGGAGTGGGGCGGTGAGAGGGGCTGGGAGTGGGGCGGTGAGAGGGGCTGGGAGTGGGGCGGTGAGAGGGGCTGGGAGTGGGGCGGTGAGAGGGGCTGGGAGAACAGCTGGGAGAGGGCTGGGGATGAGCTAGGAGCCGGGAAATAAAGGTCTGAAACAAGGCTGGGATGTACTTGTCAGAGGAATGGAAGATGGGCTGTGAGAGAGAATTAAGAGAGGGCTGGGAGTGGGGGTTGGAGAGGGCTGGGAGTGGGGGTTGGAGAGGGCTGGGAGTGGGGGTTGGAGAGGGCTGGGAGAGGGCTGGGAGTGGGGGTGGGAGAGGGCTGGGAGTGGGGGTTGGAGAGGGCTGGGAGTGGGGGTTGGAGAGGGCTGGGAGTGGGGGTTGGAGAGGGCTGGGAGTGGGGGTTGGAGAGGGCTGGGAGTGGGGGTTGGAGAGGGCTGGGAGTGGGGGTGGGAGAGGGCTGGGAGTGGGGGTGGGAGAGGGCTGGGAGTGGGGGGTGGGAGAGGGCTGAGAGTGGGGGTGGGAGAGGGCTGGGAGAGGGCTGGAAAAGGGTTACAGGTGGTCTAGGAGAGGGCATAGAAAGTCCTGAAAGATATCTGGAAGAGGAAACAGAGAGGGGTTGGAGAATAGGCCTGGAACGGGCTGGAATAGCAACGACAGAACCGTAAAAAGGGAGAGGGAAGGGAAGGGTGGGAGGTTGAAAGGGCACTCACCAAAACGCTAAAGAAAATGAGTTTTAGTATACCTGAGAAAGTCCAGAAGAGATAAAGAAGGGGGGAGATCGTCCAGTGTATAAGGTAAAGAGTATAATACGTCCTTTACTTGATGGGTCAGGTTAAGCACCACTGCTTGTGGCCAGCAACTGGCTGCATGAGTGGCCCTGCGAACATCATAGTCCTTGGCTCTGGACACTTCCTATCCACGACTATATTAGCCAATTTCTTCACTCGTAAGTCTCTGAATTTCATTAAAAAGTAGCTAAGCTTCAAGTAAAACAATCCCCTTCACCCTTTTCCAAATGGCCCACCTCTAACCACCCCTTACCCCCCCTTCCAAAGGGCCCCACCCACCCAAAACACCCCTCTCACCAAACCCCCTCCCCCCACCCCAAAACACCTCCACCCCCAAAACACCTCCACCCCCAAAACACCCCCCCCACCCCTAAAACACCCCCCCCCCCACCCCTAAAACACCCCCCACTCCCACCCCTAAAACACCCCCCACCCCCACCCCTAAGACACCCCCCCCCACACCTAAGACACCCCCCCTTCCACCCCTAAGACACCCCCCTCACGCCCAAAACATCCCCCTCACCCCCAACCACCCCACCTCACCCCACCTCACCCCCAACCACCCCACCTCACCCCCAACCACCCCACCTCACCCCCAACCACCCCACCTCACCCCCAACCACCCCACCTCACCCCCAACCACCCCACCTCACCCCCAACCACCTACCTCACCCCAACCACCCCACCTCACCCCCAACCACCCCACCTCACCCCCAACCACCCCACCTCACCCCAGTGTGGTATTGACTATGGCCTTGTATCACCAGAGATATATAACGCCTCTCCTCCTCGCCAACATTTTCTCTTTTGTGGACTTTTCTCTTAAAATTATATATCGGAGAAGAATTTTCGTCTTCAAAAACTTGAGCTAAACTATAATCGTAAAAAAAAAGAATCAGCAATTACAACGTTTATTTTTTATCTATAAGGAGCAACTCTGATTATTAAGTAATGGATATAATTCATACCATAGGGGCATTAGGAACATATATACACCTAGAAGACAATACCTCGATTCTGGGTGTATTTACGGAGCATTCTTTAGACATGAACTATATTCACGACTGAAGTCCACTTCCTGGTTGGCCAGTAAGCAATTGGTGGACTTAACTATCCACCTGAGCTTGACTGGGCTTAAGGCCAACACCACAAATGTTTTAAATGATTGGATCATTTAAAATTTAAAAGATCATTTAAAAGATCACCATTGGATATAATTTCACTAGTATGTGCATACTGAATTATTTCTACTGTAATTTATATCTATAGTGTATCGTTTATTAATGCATAATATATATATATATATATATATATATATATATATATATATATATATATATATATATATATATAATATTTGTGGGACAATATGAGGAACATAAGCTGGTCCGAGGAGCAATAAGCTTAAGATGGCGTGATCCTCCAGGATGAGCTGATGGATATGGATTTCTTTGGATCGAGAAGGAAATTGAATCTAGCGCCAAGCCACAGCTTAGACGTTAAGTAGCAGAAGAGGGAGAGAGAGAGGGAGAGAGAAACATACGGACGGGCACAGTAAAAATCTTCTGTTTGTTGTTGTTTTCCATCAGCTACTCAGGAGCACGGGCTATGGTGATCCCGCAATCCCTTACTTCTGATGCTAATGATTAATCTTTACATTCGTTAAATAGACTTAAACTCAATATTACAAATTGTTTATATATTTTTTTAGTATTTACCTAATAATTTATCTTAAAGACTGGAAGGCACATTTTAATTTAGTCTGTCATATTGCTTTTTCTTAGACCAGTAACTACCCGTCATTACCACCTCACACCCTCGCCCTTACAGCATGGGCACCTGACGATGCGGCCCGTCCTCCCCAGTCTTTACAACGTCACAAAAATATGGTACTAAATTGCCCGAACCTAACCTAACCGATGGCCCACGAATAGAAAACGTGACAGCCCGGAGAATTTTCGAGCTGCTTTGATTTATAGTACGTCGTATTTTAGCTGATGGGGATTTATGTCAAAATGCGACGTACTATTAGAGAGGACTAATGTGGACCTTGGGAGAGAAGGTATGTGGACACCACAGTAAGGTCATTTAATGTTTAATTCCTAGAAAGGTTTCTCTCCTTTGTGTTGCTGTACTCACTTAGTTGTGCTTGTGGGGGTTGAGCTCTTGCCTATTGGTCCCGCCTAGACGCCTGCTGTATATCGGAATTTCTATTGCCAAGAGCTGGCTTCATTACATTGCACGTTCCTCAGTTAAACACTTGTTGCCACTTATGAGACATTGTGTTTGTCCAACATATCCTGTCGTTACATGCAATCTTTCATATTTCCAATGTAGGTGTTGCAAGTGTTTTGCGTTGACCATGTTGTGTGTGTTGCATCCGTTGTTAGCGTGACCCAGGAAACATCCCAGCGAGGCACCGGTAGGACGTATTCCCCCGTTGTGACCATATAGCACTCAACTCATCACCCTGCGCATGATCAGGAAGAGTTCATTACCTCCATCGCCTTGCAGTTGACACATTATTTCGCGCAACAAGCGAGTCCTTTGAGGAAAAATTCTTGCGCAAAAATTTAAATGGACTTTCTGCTTAAACATGAAACCAAACGAATATTATGTAGGCGTTAATAAGGCTTTTAAGACCCAAATATCAGGCTTGTGTACGCAAAGTTTAATTAACAATTAGGTGTTTTTGAATCCGGACGTTTTCAAGGTAGCAGCTAACGAAAATTCCGGGAAAAACGAGTCTTTTAGCTAAATGAAAAATTACACGAGCGAAAAAGAACATGGAAATATGTTTTCTGAAAGAGCATAACAAAGTAGCAGCAATCTTCGCACTAAGTACTGAACTACAGCAAATATGAGAAAGTATCAAATGTGTTGGATGGGATATAACCTGCATTCCTGAACTCCTAAAGTAATATTGGGGAATGTGGGGGAACTGACCTGTGAGATTTATATTTATTTAGTTTATATTTATATAGTAATTTATATTTTTTGATAGTAAACTGTTTAAAAGTGATTTAAAATTCTCACAAATTTATGTTTATTATTTAAAATTCTCACAAATCGCTTTACTTACACATTCTGGAGGGATTATGGTTTACTTTTCTAGTCAGCAAGATGAATTATTGGTTAGTAGACATTCACTACAACATTAGACTACACATATTATTAACTAAAATAGGGAGGCCTTATCTGTATTGTTGTTATATCCTAGACAACCAGTATGAACCTGGATGAACACGCCACTCGATACACTGTGGATGAGGCTGGCCTCAACTCATGTACTGGAGTACTAGGTAACTTGATTTAATTATTCTTCCTCTTCAATTACACCTGTCAATGTGCGCACATAATAAATAGTAGGAACCTAATATGACAGCTATATCAGGGGAAATATTAGCTATTTATTGGGTGAGGTTAATAATAATTACCTAGTTTCGTGTCTCGATTCGTGCGCAAACCGACATTCCTAAATCTAATATTAATGGTCAATAATAAGCTAGATACACACAGAAATCACAATAGCCTGATGCATCAAATGAACAAATTCAAAGGGGCGTGACGAGGATTCGAACCTACGTCCGAGAGCATGCCACATGCTGCCTTAATCGACTGAGCTACGACATGGTCAAAAGAATTGCAACCAGAAGTTCTACTGAACTTACTTGGATCCTGCAGCCTCTCCGAGACACAAACTAGGGTTTTACATAATTCCCTGATTTGTGTCTCGGAGAGGTTGCAGGATCCAAGTAAGTTCAGTAAAACTTCTGGTTGAAATTCTTTTGACCATGTCGTAGCTCAGTCGATTAAGGCAGAGTCTGGGATGCTCTCGGACGTAGGTTCGAATCCTCGTCACGGCCCTTGTGGATTTGTTATTAAATTAGATAGTATAGAAATCGGAAAAGACACCTTTCTTGATAGTGGACGAACTTGTGTTGGTAACTGGAGCACTATTAGCCCCGTAACAGTTATCCAAGGGAGAGAGAGAATGGGAGCTAGATGTGCCCCGGCGAGACTTGAATTGAACTGGCGACTCACCGTGCTGGTCCTCTCCCATTGACTCATCCAGCGCTAAGAAGCATTTTGACTCATCCAAATGCGCCAAGAAGTGGTTTTAACGCCTACATTTACTCTGTTTTGGTACTGATAATTAAGTTGATTCAAGGGGATAATGTTTTTATGATGATTACAGTCCCAGAGACTGCTGTATTCAGAATGAGTCCCAATAATATAGCTGGTGAATTTAATACCGATGTGGCAATGATATCCCCCGTTTTCTAAGGAAGGAAATGGAAATGTGACACTGTGACACGTCGTTTATAAGTGATTAAAACACTATTTCTAGGATTAATTTGTTAGTACAGTCCCGGCAGTAATATTATCTGCCTATTGTATTAAATGTTAATAAATGGTGTCGGTTTTCCCCGACAAGGGGGTCCAGAGGTGTGGGGTTTGATCCCATTTAAATCCCTTGTACATTTTATCATAGCATATCACGTCATTGTAGTTTCATTGAGTATAACAAATATATTCATTAAAGTACAACGAATATTTCTACGTGAGGATGCGTGTGCGCTTAAATGAACCCCCTATCCCCTTCCCTCTCTGCTGTTCGCTTATCCGGTTGGTAGTCAAATATTTATGTAGGCTTTGATTCCATCATAAGAGTGTTAGTGAAGGGGGAGAGTGGAGGATCAAAACACCGTGCAGACCTCAGAATTGTTGGTGGTGTTTCGTTTAGAACTATATTTGTTTTAGCTTAAAATATTGTGGCACCTTTGATAGTTTGAATATTCCACACCTACCTACCGCGATGCCCAAGTATTGGTACACATCTGCCTGCTACAAAGGGAAAATGAACTAGGAATTATTTTTTTTGCAAATGTCCCTTGTAAGTGGGTTGTATTATATTATCCACCAATTTTCGGATGAATAACATGAATGCACACACACACATGTGGATATGAATGCATGTAGGTGTACATACGCACATGTGGATTTCTCTGTCCTTGAGTGTAGATTTGCAACGTGAATGTGCGTCCCAACCCGCTCTCGCACAAGGCTGTACATATATGAGTTATTGCTTGTAGTCACTATTTGGCTGATTAATAAGTATATATGTGGTATATGCCAAGTTATATTTTGTTTTTAAGGTATAAACTCTTCCTAGAGATTTGCTAAACACCAGTTTTCATATTAGGAATTTTTTTCAGTTTTATTAAACAATAGAGATTTTATACAATATTTGACAATATTCTGAATTAACTTACAATTTATTTAAATATTTTGGTTTTGTTTTATTATTTAAAAAAAACTGTAATATCAATATACGTATAGGTTAAGTAATAAGTGTAATTAAGAAGCAATAAGATGCTTGTGTAGGCGATGAGTCACAATAACGTGGCTGAAGTATGTTGACCAGACCACACACTAGAAATTGAAGGGACGACGACGTTTCGGTCCAGGACGGACCGAAACGTCGTCGTCCCTTCAACTTCTAGTGTGTGGTCTGGTTAACAATAAGATGTTTATCTTAACATACTAAGAAGGTTAGGTTGGTGTTTTCTATTAAGCTTTACAAGGTAAACTAAAATATTCATAATAAATTAGTATGTCACATATGCACTTATTAATAAGCCAATATTGACTATAAGCAAGTGCGAGAACGGGTTGATGCGTACACATATAGATATGAATGCATGCATATGCATGCATATGCATATATTCACATATGAATGCATATGTGAATAAGCACACGTGAAAATGTAAGCACGTGCATGAATAAAAATGCGCACACGTAGATACAAATGCACATATTAGTATACACGTATATATTAGTTAAGGGTAAAAAATAATTAAATTCTATCCTTCATTACAAATTTGAACTAACGTTAAAACTTAAGATCCGAAGATATCTTGAGGTTATCTCGAGATGATTTCGGGGTTTTAGTGTCCCCGCGGCCCGGTCCTCGACCAGGCCTCCGCCCCCAGGAAGCAGGCCGTGACAGCTGACTAACTCCCAGGTACCTATTTACTGCTAGGTAACAGGGGCGTTCAGGGTGAAAGAAACTTTTGCCCATTTGTTTCTGCCTCGTGCGGGAATCGAACCCGCGCCACAGAATTAAGAGTCCTGCACGCTATCCACCAGGCTACGAGGCCCCCGTAGATAGGAGCAGATTATGGTACACTGTTGTCAACTATTTTTTATAGAGCCGCTCTTGCAAATGAAATATATTTGACTATATAATATATATAATATCTAGATACTCGATAGCTTTATGTCGGTCTAATAGACACAACTAGCAGAACAAAAGTCTTGAGACAAAAAAGTGCATTAGACAAAACTAGAACAAAAGTCTTACACCACGCCATTAAGACTGAACCAGCAGATACCCATCTACTGATTTACTTCCCAAATTACGCGTCACTGTAATTGGGGTTATTGAAACATGTAGCTGCCATATATTATATTATACAACCAGCCATTTATTTGATAAATGAGTCGTGTGCTCGCGCGGGCGTGTACTCGCCTGGCAGGTGCGAGACCTCCATCAGACTTGCCTAAGTCTTCCCCGTAAGAAAACTGCATTCGATACTGTGGTCTTGAATGATAACTATAAGACTTGAGTTAGAAAACACTTGAAAATCTCTATAATTCTATGAGAGAAAATTTTACACTGTGGTCATACGAATATATTTTTAACAATGAATACAATTTTAAATCAGCACAAATGCAGGAAAAAGTATGTATAGTGTATAAAACAAAAGAGTAAATTATATTCTGAAGACACTTTGGCTCATGCAAACCGACCAATTTTTAGATTGAGTGCTGTTCTTAAGGCCTATCAACCTCTGGAGGGTTATTAAGGTCACCACAACAGCTTACGGACCAACCAAGCAAGTATACCTTAGTCCTTTACATTGCCAAGACGTAAAGTAAAACTCCCAGGGAACATACACCGAGAACTTGGGTAGTCCCCCCTCTGTGTATATAACGCTGCCTGTACCATTTGTTTGACGCGGGCAAAGTCCAATTCAATTAGACTGGTGAGTACAGCAGGAGCCGCCTCTCTTCTTGCAGGGTCATCGTTCGATCCCTACAATCTAAGTAGTGGACGTTCCTTCACTCCATCCTCATATCATTTAGATCGGTGCATTTTGCTCATAATTACCTTTGCCTTACGCCGATAGTAAACGTCTGGTTAGTACGCAGTAGATTTTGTTAAATACGTAATGATTTGTATAATTTTATATGTTTACATTTTAAAAGATAAAAAGCTTATCGACGTGTTAAATGACTGAACACGTTCAGGTACTATGTAGTTCCTTTAGCCTTTGGTGAGTTAATCTAATTTTTAGGCGTTTTTTCACCATTAATCCCTAACACAAAGTATTTTTACGACAACCTCAGATGATATCGGTCGTTTTCTTTCCACCAGAATTCACCCGAGTACACAACACGAAGCACTAAATCCTACAGTAAACTGTAATGTAATCAACATAATAGTGGTCCTGCATCGTTGATCTATATATCTGGATAAAATAATAAATACAAAATATTGTATTTTTTCGGCTCTCATCTGTGGCCGTGCCAGAGGAATTTTTGGCAGTAACGAGGCATAAAGTTTCGTGGGAGCGTAATGGAGCCATGAAGTATGTATCATCGTTATGGCGGAGCGGCAACACGGAATGTTAAAGTTTTATGCCAGTTCAAGTATTCAAACCTGACCCCCCACACCTCCGCCCACGACCCCGCCCACACCTCCGCCCACGACCCCGCCCACACCTCCGCCCACGACCCCACCCACACCTCCGCCCACGACCCCACCCACGACCCCACCCACACCTCCGCCCACACCTCCGCCCACGACCCCACCCACACCTCCGCCCACGACCCCACCCACACCTCCGCCCACGACCCCACCCCCCCACACCTCCGCCCACGACCCCCAACCACCCACACCGCCCACGACCCCACCCTCCACACCTCCGCCCACGACCCCCCACACCTCCGCCCACGACCCCCCACACCTCCGCCCACGACCCCCCACCCCCACACCTCCGCCCACGACCCTCCGCCCACGACCCCCCACCCCACACCTCCGCCCACGACCCCCCACACCTCCGCCCACGACCCCCCCCACCCACACCTCCGCCCACGACCCCCCCCCACCCACACCGCCCACGACCCCCCCCCCACCCACACCGCCCACGACCCCCCCCCACCCACACCTCCGCCCACGACCCCCCACCCACACCTCCGCCCACGACCCCCCACCCACACCTCCGCCCACGACCCCCCCACCCACACCTCCGCCCACGACCCCCCCCACCCACACCTCCGCCCACGACCCCCCCCCACCCACACCTCCGCCCACGACCCCCCCACACCCCCGCCCACGACCCCACCCACACCCCCGACCCCACCCACACCCCCGCCCACGACCCCACCCACACCTCCGCCCACAACCCCAACCCCCCCCCCACCCCTCCGCCTACGACCCCCCAACCACCCACACCTCCGCCCACGACCCCACCCTCCACACCGCCCACGACCCCCCACCCACACCTCCGCCCACGACCCCCCCACACCTCCGCCCACGACCCCCCCCCCCCACCCACACCTCCGCCCACGACCCCCCCCCCCCACCTCCGCCCACGACCCCCCCCCACCTCCGCCCACGACCCCCCCACACCTCCGCCCACGACCCCCCCCCCACCCACACCTCCGCCCACGACCCCCCCCACCCACACCTCCGCCCACGACCCCCCCCCCACCCACACCTCCGCCCACGACCCCCCCCCCCACACCTCCGCCCACGACCCCCCCCACACACCTCCGCCCACGACCCCCCCCCCCCCCCACACCTCCGCCCACGACCCCCCCACACCTCCGCCCACGACCCCCCCCCCACACCTCCGCCCACGACCCCCCACCCACACCTCCGCCCACGACCCCCCCACCCACACCTCCGCCCACGACCCCCCACCCACACACCTTCGCCCACGACCCTACCACACCTCCGCCCACGACCCCCCCACACACCTTCGCCCACGACCCCCCCCCCCCACACCTCCCCCCACACCTCCGCCCACCAAAAGCTCTCTTTTTTTTTATCATAACCTCACCCAATCACAGGCCGTCTGAGAACCCTTGTGTTTAAATAATTTCACATTTTCTATATGTACAGGCAGCATAAAACCACTGGGCAGTGTGACAATATATTGCCAGAATTAGGCTGGGATATCAATAAGTATGGCAGGTGGCTGCAGGTAATGAATCCCTCCCTGGGTGAACATTGCAATTGTAAATCAACTATGTGAACGAGAGCTGGGACATTCTAGTCTCATTATAGACATTATAGTCTCCAACACTATATCTATTATCAGTGATTTCAGACGAAATGGTATGAGGTACTTTGAGCTCTGTAATTACTTCATACACTTAGGAATATTGGAAGTTGTTGTTCTTGTTTAAGATTTACTATCCGGAACAAATAGTTCCAAGTAGCACGGGCTATGGTGAGCCCATAGTCTCTGATATTGGAAGATATTCTTGTGCTGTACCCAGATTTTCCTAGTTGAGGCTAATAGATCAGCCTTACATTCTCATGTTCTCTCCTGATTCCATGTATGACTATCCTGTGAGGTGGGGATGTTAGCTGAGCTTGTACCTGTTTTTTTTTTATCTACCCTGCGTAATCTTTCATACAGAATAGGGTTAAAAAAAAAAAGTAGTTACATTTAGGGTACAAAGATGATTATCATAGGTTGTCGAGTTCCTCCAGCTCCTCAGATGGCGGGCAGGAACCCTGGATGCTGTGTGCATTTCCCCTCTGTATCGCCGTGGTCGGGGCCGGAGAGGAACCACCCCAGCAAGGGCAAGAACGACCCCAGCCTCCTGAAGCAGAGCCTGAGGCTGCACGACCCCCGGGGAGGTGGACGGCCCGGTCCCGCACCTACGGGTTCCAGACAGAGATCGTCACGGCCCTCTTTCACCCGAGGCCCGCTTCCTTCAAGACCAAGCAGAAGGAAGAGTGATAATTATTAATTCCATCAATTATCATAATTATTATAATAGTATAATTAATAATTATTACTCTTCTTTCTGCTTGGAAGGATATATATATATATATATATATATATATATATATATATATATATATATATATATATATATATATATAATTATATATATATATATATATATATATATATATATATATATATGCGAACAAGCCTGAATGGTCCCCAGGACATATGCAACTGAAAACTCACACCCCAGAAGTGACTCGAACCCATACTCCCAGAAGCAACGCATCTGGTATGTACAAGACGCCTTAATCCACTTGACCATCACGACCGGACTAATGAGGTGATAGCCGAGGCTATTTGAACCACCCCACCGCCGGCACTCGGATAGTTATCTTGGGCATAGCATTTTACCAAATCACCTCATTCTTTGGGGCAACACGTGAGGAACACAAATGCGAACAAGCCTGAATGGTCCCCAGGACATATGCAACTGAACTGCTTCTGGGAGTATGGGTTCGAGTCACTTCTGGGGTGTGAGTTTTCAGTTGCATATGTCCTGGGGACCATTCAGGCTTGTTCGCATTTGTGTTCCTCACGTGTTGCCCCAAAGAATGAGGTGATTTGGTAAAATGCTATGCCCAAGATAACTATCCGAGTGCCGGCGGTGGGGTGGTTCAAATAGCCTCGGCTATCACCTCATTAGTCCGGTCGTGATGGTCAAGTGGATTAAGGCGTCTTGTACATACCAGATGCGTTGCTTCTGGGAGTATGGGTTCGAGTCACTTCTGGGGTGTGAGTTTTCAGTTGCATATGTCCTGGGGACCATTCAGGCTTGTTCGCATTTGTGTTCCTCACGTGTTGCCCCAAAGAATGAGGTGATTTGGTAAAATGCTATGCCCAAGATAACTATCCGAGTGCCGGCGGTGGGGTGGTTCAAATAGCCTCGGCTATCACCTCATTAGTCCGGTCGTGATGGTCAAGTGGATTAAGGCGTCTTGTACATACCAGATGCGTTGCTTCTGGGAGTATGGGTTCGAGTCACTTCTGGGGTGTGAGTTTTCAGTTGCATATGTCCTGGGGACCATTCAGGCTTGTTCGCATTTGTGTTCCTCACGTGTTGCCCCAAAGAATGAGGTGATTTGGTAAAATGCTATGCCCAAGATAACTATCCGAGTGCCGGCGGTGGGGTGGTTCAAATAGCCTCGGCTATCACCTCATTAGTCCGGTCGTGATGGTCAAGTGGATTAAGGCGTCTTGTACATACCAGATGCGTTGCTTCTGGGAGTATGGGTTCGAGTCACTTCTGGGGTGTGAGTTTTCAGTTATATATATATATATATATATATATATATATATATATATATATATATATATATATATATATATATATATATATCGTACCTAGTAGCCAGAACTCACTTTTCAGCCTACTATGCAAGGCCCGATTTGCCTAATAAGCCAAGATTTCCTGAATTAATATATTTTCTCTAATTTTTTTCTTATGAAATGATAAAGCTACCCATTTCATTATGTATGAGGTCAATTGATTTTTATTGGAGATAAAATTAAAGTAGATATATGACCGAACCTAACCAACCCTACCTAACCTAACCTAACCTATCTTTATAGGTTAGGTTAGGTAGCCGAAAAAGTTAGGTTAGGTTAGGTAGGTTAGGTAGTCGAAAAAGTTAGGTTAGGTTAGGTTAGGTAGGTTAGGTAGTCGAAAAACAATTAATTCATGAAAACTTGGCTTATTAGGCAAATCGGGCCTTGCATAGTAGGCTGAGAAGTGAGTTCTGGCTACTAGGTACGACATATATATATATATATATATATATATATATATATATATATATATATATATATATATATATATATATATATATATATATATATATAGAGCATAATAGATATCAGGCCATATATATATATAAATATATCAAAGGAAGTGCTCGCCACAGCGGCATTTATCGATTTTCTCTTGTACAAGCATAAATTGGAGGTCGTAGCGAGGTCTCTAAACATTTCGTTATGAAAATGTCTCCTCCAGACGCTGTGACTTTCTTCGTTGAAAAGTGCAAGGGAACCAGCCTCTGAAAGGAAGAGATCCAACCCTTTGTTTATTTACTAACGGGTTCGCCCTGGGGGGTAGTTGCTTAAATGGAGTTTGGACAAAAGAAAGCGTCCCTAAAAGCACATTGCAAGGGAGACTAGGTTAATTCTTTACCGTCCGCCAATTGTTCTTCCCTTTCTCTGCAGGAACAATAGTATCGGAGCATTTTGTATACGACCAGGGAGGGGGGGGGGGGGCTTTCAGGATAATGTAATCTTTGCAGTATCTCAGCAAGCAGGTCTCCCCGTGCCAGCATGCACAAATGGTCCCGGAAAATATTCCCACAGACTTTAAGTAACACCGTTGGTAAAGGAGGAGATTGTGGTAGTTTTTACGTTTAGCAAGTCCAGCCTCATCCCGTCCAGTTTTATAATACAGTAGTTGATATGACAGTAGCAGGTGGTTTTCAAAATTAAGTCTAAGAATGTATGATTTGGTTCTATGGGACATTTAAGGCCTATTAAACGTAGGAGGAGTTATTAAGGCCATCACAAAAACTAAGTATACTTAAGTATTGAACATAGTTAAGAGTATATACACCGAAAAGCGGGTGTATAAGCTTGTATGTATAAGTATGTGTGTATAAGTAATTAGACAGCTGCTACTAATATTACAGTAAGTACAATATTAATTCAAACAAATACAATTTTTTTTTGCAGAAGTGATTGCTACACACTTCTCCTCACACAACCAGCCAGTCCCCCTAAGGTTTCACAACGTCAAGAAAACGGTCAATTTAAAGTGCCCTTATCCTAACCTACCAGAGGCCCCAAAACAGAAAACGGGACAGTATATCATCACCGCCAGCCGTTTCCACTTTCTAGTACGCCAATTTGTGCTACGGGCTCACCATAGCCCGTGCTGCTTTTGAACTTTTGTTTCGAGTAGCTGAATTTAAAACAACAACAACGACAATTTTTGCCCGTTATGTGACGCATACGATCGATATGCGACGTTCTTCGTAAGAGGACAGGTTGCAGCACCCTTAAATCGATAAGCTATGTTGTGTATGTATAGTGTATGTGTTGTGGTGGTGTATGAATGTTTTCTATCGCGTTCTCCTGAACAAGCAACAGGGGCAGACCCTCAGTGAGAGAGCCCTCGTGGCGCTCGCGTCCCACCCAACTTAATAATACATAAAAACTAACCAATAATAGAAGAATTGAGAGTGAGGGCGTTTCGGTTCGTCCTGGACCCCCTTATCGAGTGGCAATAGTGGTATAAGGAGATAATATGTCGTAATAGTGGTATAAGGAGTCAATATATGTCGTAATAGTGGTATAAGGAGCCAATATGAGTCGTAATAGTGGTATAAAGTGCCAATATATGTCGTAATAGTGGTATAAGGTGCCAATATATGTCGTAATAGTGGTATAAGGTGCCAATATATGTCGTAACAGTGGTATAAGGTGCCAATATATGTCGTAATAGTGGTATAAGGAGCCAATATAAGTCGTAATAGTGGTATAAGGAGCCAATATAAGTCGTAATAGTGGTATAAGGAGGCAATATGAGTCGTAATAGTGGTATAAAGTGCCAATATATGTCGTAATAGTGGTATAAGGTGCCAATATATGTCGTAATAGTGGTATAAGGTGCCAATATATATGTCGTAATAGTGGTATAAGGTGCCAATATATGTCGTAATAGTGGTATAAGGTGCCAATATATGTCGTAATAGTGGTATAAGGTGCCAATATATGTCGTAATAGTGGTATAAGGTGCCAATATATGTCGTAATAGTGGTATAAGGTGCCAATATATGTCGTAATAGTGGTATAAGGTGCCAATATGAGTCGTAATAGTGGTATAAGGAGCCAATATGTCGTAATAGTGGTATAAGGAGATAATATATGTCGTAATAGTGGTATAAGGAGATAATAGTGGTAGGAGATAATATATGTCGTAATAGTGGTAGGAGATAATATGTCATAATAGTGGTATAAGGAGATAATATATGTCGTAATAGTGGTATAAGGAAATAATGTATGTCCTAATAGTGGTATAAGGTGCCAATATGAGTCGTGATAGTGGTGTAAGGTACCAATATGAGTCCTAATAGTGGCATAAGGTGCCATTACAAGTCGTAATAGGGGGAATATTTTCAACCTCAAATATATACAATCACCTTCAGTTTTGACGACCAATAAGACTGAAGCCAAATATTTTCAATATTTTCCTTATTTTTTTTAACTGGATGTCAATTTGGGTAAAAATCGAAACTTCTCCGCTTTCCTTTATGGTCAATTTTTCCGTATAAAAAGACTGTATTTACAACTTTAGTTACATGCAATCACCTTCAATTTTTTGCCTCGCCTAACTCTTCCGTCTTCCACCTAATATGGTTTAACTAATGAAATTCAACCATTTTGGGCTGGACGGTAGAGCGACGGTCTGGCTTCATGCAGGTCGGCGTTCAATCCCCCGACCGTCCAAGTGGTTAGGCACCATTCCTTAACCCCGCCCGTCCCATCCCAAATCCATATCCTGATTGTCGGAAAATCCGACACCATTTAATATATCATACAGACAGATAATATTTGCTGCTGTATTACCAACAAGTTACCCATAGAAAACGTAACTTGTAGTGGAATTACCGTCTAAAGAAAACGGGATATCATCACCACATACTATTATAAATCACCACCTATTATGGTGGGAATTATTCTTAAATACATTAGTCTTTGGACTTTACCATCATAAAAACATCTCATATAAATTAACTTAATTATCAATATTAAAGTAGAGTAAATGTGACCCTTCTATCACTTTCTGAAATCTGGACAATGTAAGCCAGGCGTCAGAGTGGGGAAGGAGGGCAGCCATTGTTTATACTAGACCAGAGGCTCACAGGAACAAATACGGCTCCTGTTAATTTTACTTGGACGTAGTGTTATGGAAACCAAAGGAGTACTATTTTCAACACGCTGTCAACAAATTCAAGTTAAGTGTTCTTTCCGAAACCCATGTATCTTCATTTATGGCCATTAATGTCATTATATAGGGTGACCCGGTTAGAGCACGTGGAAGCCTCAAACTAAAGGTAATTAAGCCAGGTCTTTAAGGTTCCATGTATAGTGTTTTCTCTGATATAGCTTGTCATATATAGAATCTGGCTTTACAGCTAGCGCCCTTTTGACAGGTCAAGACGAGGAAGGCTTTGTGCATCAGTTACTGGGTGATGGAAGCTACCTCAAAGAGGATAATTTGGTGTCTACATCCTAGTTATATCTATTTGGACTAAGGCCTGCTGTACTATAAGATAAGGAACCTTTTCAATGTATGTAGTCTATTACTGTAGTTTGATTGGCTGCATATATATTCAATTAATATAAACCCCCCTAATGTGTAGAGGATCGATTTGTGAGATTGAGATTATTGCAGAAATACAGTCCACTTAACATCATACAAATTGCTATCGAAGTATATAAATTAACGTAAATATAAATTCATATAAATTAAATAAATATAAATCTCACAGGTCGGTTCCCACACTGATCCCTTCCACGTGCAATATAGTCGTAATGGCTTGGCGCTTTCTCTTGATGAAGCCTTTCCTCGGAGCTCGCGCCTCTCAGTTCTGGGACTGATGGCAGGCCTCTGAACGCTTTCAACTCGGTCTTATGCTTCACTAATCCAACCGCTTGGTGTGGCGACGGCTGGCCTCGCTTCTTACAGGGTCGGCGTTCGATCTCCAGAGTTCCTTCCCTCCGTCCTATCCCAGGTCCTTGTCCTCATATCTCAGGTCTTTGTCCTCATAACCTAGCTCCTTGTCCTCATATCCCAGCTCCTTGTCCTCATATCCCAGCTCCTTGTCCTCATATCCCAGCTCCTTGCCCTCATATCCCAGCTCCTTGTCCTCATATCCCAGCTCCTTGTCCTCATATTCCAGCTCCTTGCCCTCATATCCCAGCTCCTTGTCCTCATATTCCAGCTCCTTGTCCTCATATCCCAGCTCCTTGTCCTCATATCCCAGCTCCTTGTCCTCATATTCCAGCTCCTTGTCCTCATATCCCAGCTCCTTGCCCTCATATCCCAGCTCTTTGTCCTCATATCCCAGCTCCTTGTCCTCATATCCCAGCTCCTTGTCCTCATATCCCAGCTCCTTGTCCTCATATCCCAGCACCTTGTCCTCATATCCCAGCACCTTGTCCTCATATCTCAGCAAGTCTCTCAGAACATTAAATATATAAATATAACACTTCACGTCAGACTCCATGAAACTCGCAGGGAGAGAGAGAGAGAGAGAGAGAGAGAGAGAGAGAGAGAGAGAGAGAGAGAGAGAGAGAGAGAAGGGTGAGGAAGTCCCCATAGATGCAAATATTTCTTAAACGTATTTAATTTAGGGCCGACGGCAACTACCCTATGTTCATCCCATACCGCAGACCGTTCAACCTGCCCATTTTCGATAATGACTATTCTTGTACGCCACATGAAACAGTACTTTGTTAACCAGCTTCCAGCGTGGTTCCTGGTCCACAGACTTACCCAGACCTCCTTAAGTCACGTAACGTGAAGAAGGGAGAAAAAATAAGCATAATTTTACTCGGAAATAAGGTCATTTTAAAAGGAAATAACACCGAAGTTGGTGACAACCATAAAAGTCGAGGATTTAAGAGCCTCGTTTATTTTTACGGTCGTCATTCACCAAAAAAAATCGGATTTATTTCGTTACATTTCTTAGTAAAACTATTTTTTTTCATGCTCTACAGTCAGCACAATATTATGATAATTATATATATTTATTTGCGTACGCAATTTAAGAAGGGGTCAGGTGCCCGGGGGTCAGGTGCCCGGGGGTCAGGTGCCCGGGGGTCAGGTGCCCGGGGGTCATGTGCCCGGGGGTCAGGTGCCCGGGGTCAGGTGCCGGGGGGGTCAGCTGCCCGGGGTCAGGTGCCCGGGGGGTCAGGTGCCCGGGGGGTCAGGTGCCCGGGGGGTCAGGTGCCCGGGGGGTCAGGTGCCCGGGGGTCAGGTGCCCGGGGGTCAGGTGCCCGGGGGTCAGGTGCCCGGGGGTCATGTGCCCGGGGGTCAGGTGCCCGGGGTCAGGTGCCGGGGGGGTCAGCTGCCCGGGGTCAGGTGCCCGGGGGTCAGGTGCCTGTGGTCAGCTGCCCGGGGGTCAGGTGCCCGGGGTCAGGTGCCGGGGGGTTAGCTGCCCGGGGGTCATGTGCCCGGGGGTCAAGTGCCGGTGGTCAGGTGCCCGGGGGTCAGGTGCCCGGGGTCAGGTGCCGGGGGGTTAGCTGCCCGGGGGTCATGTGCCGGGGGGTCAGGTGCCCGGGGGTCAGGTGCCCGGGGGTCAGGTGCTCGGGGGTCAGGTGCCCGGGGTCAGGTGCCCGGGGGTCAGGTGCCCGGGGGTCATGTGCCCGGGGGTCAGGTGCCGGGGGTCAGGTGCCCGGGGGTCAGGTTCCCGGGGTCAGGTGCCGGGGGGTCAGGTGCCCGGGGGTCAGGTGCCCGGGGGTCAAGGGCAGGTCGAGGGCGGGCCAAGGGGAGGTCGAGGGCGGGCCAAGGGCAGGTCGAGGGCGGGCCAAGGGCAGGTCGAGGGCGGGCCAAGGACAGGTCGAGGGCGGGCCAAGGGGAGGTCGAGGGCGGGCCAAGGGCAGGTCGAGGGCGGGCCAAGGGCAGGTCGAGGGCGGGCCAAGGGCAGGTCGAGGGCGGGGCCGAGGGCAGATCGAGGGCGGGCCAAGGGCAGGTCGAGGGCGGGCTGGGAGGTATTCTAAGGGAAAGGCAGAAAACGTTTGGAAAAGTTCGAGAGCGAAGGAAAGAGGCGAAGGATAACAGAGATGGAAAAAGAAGTAGGAGAGAAATGAGATGAAGAGGAGAAAAGGTGGTGAGTAGAGGAAGTGAAGGAGAGAAGAGGGAGCGGAGGGGAAGGGGCTCTTCCTCGCTGGCCAACACCAACGAAATCCGGGACCTTCTCAACCCAACGAACATCAAAAGGGTAAAAAATCTCATAACCTCGCACGGCTGTGAGGGGGGAGGGGAGGGTACAAGGTGGGGGGGGGGAGAGGGTTCAAGGTGGGGGAGGGGGAGGGAGAGGGTACAAGGGGGGGGGGAGAGGGTTCAAGGTGGGGGAGGGGGAGTGAGAGGGTACAAGGCGGGGGGCAGGGAGAGGGTTCAAGGCGGGGGGGGGAGGGAGAGGGTTCAAGGCGGGGGGGGAGGGAGAGGGTACAAGGTGGGGGGGGGAGAGGGTTCAAGGTGGGGGAGGGGGAGTGAGAGGGTACAAGGCGGGGGGCAGGGAGAGGGTACAAGGCAGGGGGGGGGGAGGGAGAGGGTCCAAGGCGGGGGGGGGAGTAAGAGGGTCCAAGGCGGGGGGGGGGGAGTGAGAGGGTACAAGGCAGGGGGGGAGGGAGAGGGTCCAAGGCGGCGGGGGGGGGGAGGGAGAGGGTACAAGGCAGGGGGGGAGGGAGAAGGTACAAGGCAGGGGGGCAGGGAGAGGGTACAAGGCAGGGGGGGGGAGGGAGATGGTACAAGGCGGGGGGGAAGGGAGAGGGTACAAGGCGGGGGGGGAGGGAGAGGGTACAAGGCGGGGGGGGAGGGAGAGGGTACAAGGCGGGGGGGAGGGAGAGGGTACAAGGCAGGGGAGGAGGGAGAGGGTACAAGGCAGGGGGGGGGGAGGGAGAGGGTACAAGGCAGGGGGGGGAGGGAGAGGGTACAAGGCGGGGGGAGGGAGAGGGTACAAGGCGGGGGGGGAGGGAGAGGGTACAAGGCGGGGGGGGGGAGGGAGAGGGTACAAGGCGGGGGGGGAGGGAGAGGGTACAAGGCGGGGGGGAGGGAGAAGGTACAAGGCGGGGGCAGGGAGATGGTATAAGGCGGGGGGAGGGAGAGGGTACAAGGCGGGGGGGAGGGAGAGGGTACAAGGCGGGGGGGAGGGAGATGGTACAAGGCGGGGGGGAGGGAGAGGGTACAAGGCAGGGGGGGAGGGAGAGGGTACAAGGCGGGGGGGAGGGAGAGGGTACAAGGCGGGGGGGAGGGAGAGGGTACAAGGCGGGGGGAGGGAGAGGGTACAAGGCGGGGGGGAGGGAGAGGGTACAAGGCGGGGGGGGAGGGAGAGGGTACAAGGCGGGGGGGAGGGAGAGGGTACAAGGCGGGGGGGAGGGAGAGGGTACAAGGCGGGGGGAGGGAGAGGGTACAAGGCGGGGGAAGGGGAGAGGGTACAAGGCGGGGGAGAGGGTACAAGGCGGGGGGGGAGGGAGAGGGTACAAGGCATGGGAGGGAGGGAGAGGGTACAAGGCATGGGAGGGAGGGAGGGAGAGGGTACAAGGCGGGGGGGGGAGGGAGAGGGTGTAACACCGTAAAGGTGTTTTTTTTTTTTTTTTTTTTTTTTTTTTAGATATATACAAGAGTTGTTACATTCTTGTACAGCCACTAGTACGCGTAGCGTTTCGGGCAAGTCCTTAATCCTATGGTCCCTGGAATACGATCCCCTGCCGCGAAGAATCGTTTTTTCATCCAAGTACACATTTTACTGTTGCGTTAAACAGAGGCTACAGTTAAGGAATTGCGCCCAGTAAATCCTCCCCGGCCAGGATACGAACCCATGACATAGCGCTCGCGGAACGCCAGGCGAGTGTCTTACCACTACACCACGGAGACTGCTTGTATTTAATATATACATAGTACAGGAGTCACAGACAAGTTTGAGAGGCGCCAGGTTGGCGGCCACCTAGTAATTAAGAAAGTCACACCTCTAGAGTGTTAATGACCACCAAGTGACCAAGGTCAGGTCGTGCGAAGTTGACCTTCTTTCTGCTAAGCTCGTAATTGTAGCCGGGTATGTCCTTCAAACAAACCGACGTTTAAGGAGTGGCTTGGTCGAGGGCCTGGGGCTATCTATTTGTGGGCGGAGTTAGCTCGTTGGTCCCCTGGAGTCCATCTTTGGTACACCAATGTTGGTGGGACAGACTGGAGTCGCTGTTGTTCCTCTTCCAACTTCACTGGATCATCTAGGGTCGTCTGCAGAACGACCTGGCTCCACTGGGATCCGTCCGTCCTGGGGTCCACTGGGGACCTGGGGTCCATTGGAATCCGTCCGTCCTGGGGTCCACTGGGGACCTGGGGTCCACTGGAATCCGTCCGTCCTGGGATCCACTGGGGACCTGGGGTCCACTGGAATCCGTCCGTCCTGGGGTCTATTGGTGTCCGTCCGTCCTGGGGTCCGTCTGTCCAGGGGTCCACTGGGGTCCTTCCGTCCTGGGGTCCACTGGGGTCAAATGTTAACCGACCGAGAGGGTTGCATCTTGGGTCCCCCTCTTTCCTTTCGTTTCTCTTGTACGTTTGTGGCAGTGAAATGTTCGCTAGTTTCTCTCTAGAGTTGCGGGTAGCTAGTCAAGTAACAGTGCCTTGTGGATATAGCACCTAGGTAATCAAATACCTAGATTACAAGGTGTTGAAGTAGAGAGGTTGCATTAGGAACACTGGGGGGGGGAACTCTAGAATAGTTAACTGGGGGGCAGGACAATGGACAAAAGAGAGCTATTTCCCCCACCCCCCCGTTACAGGGATACAAGAAGGGGGGGAGGGAGAGGCTTCAAAGCGGGGAAAGAGACCTCCCTCAATCCAACATTCTCCACCACTATCTCCATTCCTACCTCCCTCTCTTCCTCTCCAGTAAAAAGGAGAAGATAAAAGAAATGTGAGCCACAGAGACGAACGTCGATGAAGATAGAAAAATCCCTTCTATCCTTCACTACAACTGTGAAGACACTTAACCCCATTGTTTAAGGTGCTGGAGGCCAGCCCAATATTCCTCGTGTATTGAGATTAACTGCCTGGTCGTCTCCTCTCACCTCTCATTGATATTTATGGATCCCAAGATCGTTTTCGTCTTAAAACTTGTTAATTGAGTGAAGTGTGTGGGTGTGGGGAATGGGGGGGGGACGAGATAGTGAACGGAATGTTTGTGTGTGTTTTAGGGGGGGGGAGGTTGGAGAGTGGGTATGGGGACCACTACCACTCACAGGATTGGTGTGGGGTCCACTATCGCACACAGGATGGGTATGGCGTTCACTAACACTCACAGGATTGGTATGGGGTCCACTATCGCACACAGGATGGGTATGGCGTTCACTAACACTCACAGGATTGGTATGGGGTCCACTATCACACACAGGATGGGTATGGCGTTCACTAACACTCACATGATGAATATAGAAACTGACTCGTGGGATTTTATTCATTAAATTGCAGTTAGTTTATTTAAAGATTTCTAATTTACAAATTATAATTAATTCATTTAACAAATTATTTCTTTCAATAGCGGACTGTATGTTATGGAAGTGGAGTGTATGTTTGATTTTCCCACAAGTAGCTTTCTGAGGTGTGATCTGAGGTACAGCATACTATTACTAGAGATTTTGTCTGTTGTACTAGTTGTTGAATTTGGTCTTGTTGGCCCCATAATTTCATAGAGTTAATAACTGGGGTATTGGTTCATAAATTTTGAGCAAATATTCAGTAATAATAGCCTAGGGTTGAATATTCAGTCATTAGGCTAAATCCTACCTTCTTGGAGGTTGGCATATAAAATATTAAAGTGAATATATATATATATATATATATATATATATATATATATATATATATATATATATATATATATATATATATATATATATATATATATATATATTAATATATATATATGTATATATAATATATATATATATATATTAGTATATTTTGGTAGCAGTCTTTCCTGTAGACATATATTATTAAATATGACCGAAAAAGTAAGATTAATAATTCTAACACGAATTTTCTCAATCTTTCGTACATTACGCTTCACTGTTGGAGGTAAATCAAAAATCACTTCTCCAAAATTCATTTTTATTTCTAGTCTGACGCGACACGGGCGCGTTTCGTAAAACTTATTACATTTTCAAAGACTTCACAAATACACAACTGATTAGAACGTATCTCTGATTTTATATCTACATTTGAGTGAGGTGGGAAGGGTGATGTGGCATTAACACAAGACAGAACAGGAGGGGATATTAATAGGGTATTAAAAGTATCAACACAAGACAGAACAGAAACAATGGGTATTGAATAGAAGTGTTTGTAGAAAGCCTATTGGTCCATATTTCTTGATGCTTCTATATTGGAGCGGAGTCTTGAGGTGGGTAGAATATAGTTGTGCAATAATTGGCTGTTGATTGCTGGTGTTGACTTCTTGATGTGTAGTGCCTCGCAAACGTCAAGCCGCCTGCTATCGCTGTATCTATCGATGATTTCTGTGTTGTTTACTAGGATTTCTCTGGCGATGGTTTGGTTATGGGAAGAGATTATATGTTCCTTAATGGAGCCCTGTTGCTTATGCATCGTTAAACGCCTAGAAAGAGATGTTGTTGTCTTGCCTATATACTGGGTTTTTTGGAGCTTACAGTCCCCAAGTGGGCATTTGAAGGCATAGACGACATTAGTCTCTTTTAAAGCGTTCTGTTTTGTGTCTGGAGAGTTTCTCATGAGTAGGCTGGCCGTTTTTCTGGTTTTATAGTAAATCGTCAGTTGTATCCTCTGATTTTTGTCTGTAGGGATAACGTTTCTATTAACAATATCTTTCAGGACCCTTTCCTCCGTTTTATGAGCTGTGGAAAAGAAGTTCCTGTAAAATAGTCTAATAGGGGGTATAGGTGTTGTGTTAGTTGTCTCTTCAGAGGTTGCATGGCTTTTCACTTTCCTTCTTATGATGTCTTCGATGAAACCATTGGAGAAGCCGTTATTGACTAGGACCTGCCTTACCCTACAGAGTTCTTCGTCGACTTGCTTCCATTCTGAGCTGTGGCTGAGAGCACGGTCGACGTATGCGTTAACAACACTCCTCTTGTACCTGTCAGGGCAGTCGCTGTTGGCATTTAGGCACATTCCTATGTTTGTTTCCTTAGTGTAGACTGCAGTGTGGAAACCTCCGCCCTTTTCCATGACTGTTACATCTAGAAAAGGCAGCTTCCCATCCTTTTCCGTCTCGTAAGTGAAACGCAGCACGGAACTCTGCTCAAATGCCTCCTTCAGCTTCTGCAGATGTCTGACATCAGGTACCTGTGTAAAAATGTCGTCAACATACCTGCAGTATATGGCCGGTTTCAAGTTCATGTCGACTAAGACTTTTTGCTCGATGGTACCCATGTAGAAGTTTGCAAACAGGACACCTAGGGGAGAACCCATGGCGACCCCATCTACTTGCTTATACATGTGCCCATCCGGGCTCAAGAAGGGTGCCTCTTTAGTACAAGCTTGGAGTAGTTTCCTCAGAATACTTTCTGGCATGTCAAGAGGAGTACAGGCTGGATCACGATACACTCTGTCGGCTATCATTCCGATTGTCTCGTCCACAGGTACGTTGGTAAACAGCGATTCTACGTCCAACGAGGCTCTTATCCCTGTGGCCCGTGTGCCCCGCAGTAAGTCCACAAATTCCTTTGGAGACTTCAGGCTGAAGGCGCAAGGAACATAAGGAGTCAGCAGGCCGTTGAGTCGCTTTGCCAGTCTGTACGTGGGTGTGGGTATCTGGCTAATGATTGGCCGAAGTGGGTTTCCAGGCTTGTGCGTCTTGACATTTCCATACGCATATCCAGGTTTATATTCCCCAATGATCTTTGGCAGGTGGAGTCCGGATTTCTTGGCGTTTACAGTTTCGATCAGTTTGTTGACCTTTGCTTTTAATTCGGCTGTAGTGTCCTTCGTTACCCTTTGGAACTTAGTTTGGTCAGAGAGTATGATGTTCATTTTCGCCAGATATTCGTCTTTTTTAAGAATGACATATATTGGCGACTTGTCACCTCTCCTGACAACTATCTCCTTGTTCTCACGAAGGCTTTTAGCTGCCGCTTTAAGCTCGGGGGACAGTATGGTGCTTCTGTAGTTGCCTCGATTCTTTCCTCCTTCTGCAATAAGTTCTGCTTGTAAGGTATCTTTGGTAGTGACCTTCTTTTGTGTCTCGAGGTCGAATATGTCGTCCAACAGAATTTCCAACTCTACTTTCCGGGCCATTTCACTCGGTCTGGACATAACATGACAGTTTATGCACAACACCTCGACATCCTCACAGACCAACATCACCTCAGCACTGAAACAAGGATTATCAAGAAACTAACAACATTATATGGAGGACCTATGGCAATTCCACGACCAAGAGATGGCTTCCTGAACCTTGCAGGAATTAACCTCACTGAGGACCAAGTCACTCTCCTAAATCTGGGCATAAACTGTCATGTTATGTCCAGACCGAGTGAAATGGCCCGGAAAGTAGAGTTGGAAATTCTGTTGGACGACATATTCGACCTCGAGACACAAAAGAAGGTCACTACCAAAGATACCTTACAAGCAGAACTTATTGCAGAAGGAGGAAAGAATCGAGGCAACTACAGAAGCACCATACTGTCCCCCGAGCTTAAAGCGGCAGCTAAAAGCCTTCGTGAGAACAAGGAGATAGTTGTCAGGAGAGGTGACAAGTCGCCAATATATGTCATTCTTAAAAAAGACGAATATCTGGCGAAAATGAACATCATACTCTCTGACCAAACTAAGTTCCAAAGGGTAACGAAGGACACTACAGCCGAATTAAAAGCAAAGGTCAACAAACTGATCGAAACTGTAAACGCCAAGAAATCCGGACTCCACCTGCCAAAGATCATTGGGGAATATAAACCTGGATATGCGTATGGAAATGTCAAGACGCACAAGCCTGGAAACCCACTTCGGCCAATCATTAGCCAGATACCCACACCCACGTACAGACTGGCAAAGCGACTCAACGGCCTGCTGACTCCTTATGTTCCTTGCGCCTTCAGCCTGAAGTCTCCAAAGGAATTTGTGGACTTACTGCGGGGCACACGGGCCACAGGGATAAGAGCCTCGTTGGACGTAGAATCGCTGTTTACCAACGTACCTGTGGACGAGACAATCGGAATGATAGCCGACAGAGTGTATCGTGATCCAGCCTGTACTCCTCTTGACATGCCAGAAAGTATTCTGAGGAAACTACTCCAAGCTTGTACTAAAGAGGCACCCTTCTTGAGCCCGGATGGGCACATGTATAAGCAAGTAGATGGGGTCGCCATGGGTTCTCCCCTAGGTGTCCTGTTTGCAAACTTCTACATGGGTACCATCGAGCAAAAAGTCTTAGTCGACATGAACTTGAAACCGGCCATATACTGCAGGTATGTTGACGACATTTTTACACAGGTACCTGATGTCAGACATCTGCAGAAGCTGAAGGAGGCATTTGAGCAGAGTTCCGTGCTGCGTTTCACTTACGAGACGGAAAAGGATGGGAAGCTGCCTTTTCTAGATGTAACAGTCATGGAAAAGGGCGGAGGTTTCCACACTGCAGTCTACACTAAGGAAACAAACATAGGAATGTGCCTAAATGCCAACAGCGACTGCCCTGACAGGTACAAGAGGAGTGTTGTTAACGCATACGTCGACCGTGCTCTCAGCCACAGCTCAGAATGGAAGCAAGTCGACGAAGAACTCTGTAGGGTAAGGCAGGTCCTAGTCA
The DNA here is from genome assembly GCF_040958095.1 of Procambarus clarkii. NCBI lineage: Eukaryota > Metazoa > Arthropoda > Malacostraca > Decapoda > Cambaridae > Procambarus > Procambarus clarkii. Next base: position 24,989,431 of record NC_091181.1, read on the forward strand.
ATAACGGCTTCTCCAATGGTTTCATCGAAGACATCATAAGAAGGAAAGTGAAAAGCCATGCAACCTCTGAAGAGACAACTAACACAACACCTATACCCCCTATTAGACTATTTTACAGGAACTTCTTTTCCACAGCTCATAAAACGGAGGAAAGGGTCCTGAAAGATATTGTTAATAGAAACGTTATCCCTACAGACAAAAATCAGAGGATACAACTGACGATTTACTATAAAACCAGAAAAACGGCCAGCCTACTCATGAGAAACTCTCCAGACACAAAACAGAACGCTTTAAAAGAGACTAATGTCGTCTATGCCTTCAAATGCCCACTTGGGGACTGTAAGCTCCAAAAAACCCAGTATATAGGCAAGACAACAACATCTCTTTCTAGGCGTTTAACGATGCATAAGCAACAGGGCTCCATTAAGGAACATATAATCTCTTCCCATAACCAAACCATCGCCAGAGAAATCCTAGTAAACAACACAGAAATCATCGATAGATACAGCGATAGCAGGCGGCTTGACGTTTGCGAGGCACTACACATCAAGAAGTCAACACCAGCAATCAACAGCCAATTATTGCACAACTATATTCTACCCACCTCAAGACTCCGCTCCAATATAGAAGCATCAAGAAATATGGACCAATAGGCTTTCTACAAACACTTCTATTCAATACCCATTGTTTCTGTTCTGTCTTGTGTTGATACTTTTAATACCCTATTAATATCCCCTCCTGTTCTGTCTTGTGTTAATGCCACATCACCCTTCCCACCTCACTCAAATGTAGATATAAAATCAGAGATACGTTCTAATCAGTTGTGTATTTGTGAAGTCTTTGAAAATGTAATAAGTTTTACGAAACGCGCCCGTGTCGCGTCAGACTAGAAATAAAAATGAATTTTGGAGAAGTGATTTTTGATTTACCTCCAACAGTGAAGCGTAATGTACGAAAGATTGAGAAAATTCGTGTTAGAATTATTAATCTTACTTTTTCGGTCATATTTAATAATTATATATATATATATATATATATATATATATATATATATATATATATATATATATATATATATATATATATATATATATATATATATGTCGTACCTAGTAGCCAGAACGCACTTTTCAGCCTACTATGCAAGGCCCGATTTGCCTAATAAGCCAAGTTTTCCTGAAATAATATATTTTCTATAATTTTTTCCTTATGAAATGATAAAGCAACTCATTTCATTATGTATGAGGTCAATTTTTTTTTATTGGAGTTAAAATTAACGTAGATATATGACTGAACCTAACCAACCCTACCTAACCTAACCTATCTTTATGGGTTACGTTAGGTTAGGTAGCCGAAAAAGTTAGGTTACGTTAGGTTAGATAGGTTAGGTAGTCGAAAAACTATTAATTCATGAAAACTTGGCTTATTAGGCAAATCGGGCCTTGCATAGTAGGCTGAGAAGTGCGTTCTGGCTACTAGGTACGACATATATATATATATATATATATAATATATTATATATATATATATATATATATATATATATATATATATAATATATTATATATACATATGTATATATATTTATATAATAAATTATTTGAGTGGTAATCAGTGTCACTATAAGAATTACCTAAAGCTAGCTCTTCATAATCGCCGTTTGATAAATAGCAACTCTTCTTAACACTCAAAGGTGAAATAATTACATATAAATGGATATAATATGGTATAATATAAGATAAGAATATGTACAACACAACTCGTGTTGTTAATGATCCCACCCAATTTAGGGTCTACACAGTTGTTTAAATGGTTGCTAGGCTGAACAGTATTTACTTAAACAATAAATAAGTAATATCCTACCCTATATAAGGGTTGGCACAAGAAAATTAAATATAGTATTGTGCAGGAAAGAGAATGGTGTAACATTTTATTAGTTTTTTATCATTATTTAAAATGATTCTCTTATTTAGAAAAATTTATGTATAATTTTAGTGTTGGTAACCTCTAATCAACCTCTGACATTTAATTAGAATTTATTAATTTATTAGTGACCCCTAACGCAAAATTAATCCACACATTTATTGGATAAACCTTAGTGGTGTGCAGTTATGCTACTATCGTATCAAAATGTACTATTTAGTTATTTAGCTCCTATATTACTTATATTAAGGCTTAGAACTGTGATAGTATAATGTTCAGTAACATTATGCATGCACTGATGTTGAGAATTGAAGAGGTTGGTTACTGGTGTATAAGTCGTCTGTTTCTACTGCTAATTATTTGTTAAATTATTTATGCACTGATTCTTATTATTGATCATAAATATGATCTAGGTTGTAAGGACCAAAACATGTGGGGAAAACCGACTCATGGGATTTTATGAATTTAATTACAATTAGTTTAAAGATTTAATTTATAATATATTTATTTCATTAGCGGACTGTATGATAAAAAAGTGGACCGTATGTTTGATTTTCCCACAAGACGCTTTCTACACAAGAGGGGGGGGGGGGGGGGTTTAATTAAATATATAGCCTATCAATCGAAATTAGCGATTGATAAGAAATTGACTACTAAGTTCTTAATAGATGTTAGACTACAATAATTAGTGAAATTATTTAAAGCCTTATGTGATTAGAAGGCTTCAACATCCAGATATAGGTGTAGAACACATGAGTGGCCAGTCAGACTCGGGTCTCGAGCTCATGATGTCATTGTGTGCAAGCTGGGACAAGATCAGTCAGACACATAGTTGACCCAGAGCCCTGGGACAGGATGGTCGAGATGTGCCCTCGTCCTCGTGACCTAGGCCTAGCCGTATGGCTCAGCCTTTAGTGTGTCTAATAACACAGCTGCGACAGTAACAGGTGTTCAACTATAGTTGATAGTGAGTGGTGGACAGTGTGGGTCTGGCCAGAAATTGAGACAAACATTGCAAGGTGTGACAGTATCGGGGGTTTCCACGAGGGGAGCAGTGTGGGTCCCCTCCCAGGTACCTGGGCCTTATAGCCCCTGTGCCCTCCCTTCCTAACGTCGCGGTCTCCCTGAGTGGCTGGTGTTGTTTACATGAGGAACCTGATAGCTCACCTCCTAGCTAGTGTATATAGTTCTGTATATTGTTTATTTATTCATTTATTTATATATATACAAGAAGGTACATTGGGATTGTGAGGATACATAGCATAGTAATAACATTCTTGTAAAGCCGCGTCCAACAGCCTGGTTGATCAGTCCGGCAACCAGGAGGCCTGGTCGACGACCGGGCCGCGGGGACGCTAAGCCCCGGAAGCACCTCAAGGTAACCTCAAGGTAGGCACATCTGGCCACCACTACAACTCCCGCTCTGGCATGGGTGAGGCTCTACCCCCGGGGACTTCCATCAGTGATGGCGGGAGTGAAAATTCATCGGCAGATGAAGACGGCTACGTATCAGCCAGGAGCAGAACATCTAAGAGACAGGAAAGGAAACGATTATTACAACTACAACTACAATGACAACAGGAACAAACACAACCACAACGAGAGCAGCAACATCATTATTCTGAGGTTGGAAGAAAACGCGCTCAGAGTGGAGACTTGTTTATTTTATAATAGTAAATAATAAATTAATAAATAAATTAATAAATAATAAATTAATAAAATAATAAATAATAAATTAATAAATAATAAATTAATAAATAATAAATTCATAAATTAATAAATAATAAATTAATAAATAATAAATTAATAAATTAATAAATAATAAATTAATAAATAATAAATTAATAAATAATTATTATATTATAATAATATATTAATACTAACAAATAGTATAATGATAAGCAATAATTTTAATGTATCAAATAGCTAATTAGGGTGAATGATAAATAAGTAGTGATTGTAATGCATAACAATAAAGTAGTAAAGAATAATTATAATAATCATTATAATGATAAAGTATTAAATCAATTACAATTAATAGTTACATCTATAGTTTAGTAATTGAACGTTGCTGTATTTGAATTTACACTAACTACAAATCATGTTAATATTTCTTAGCTATCTGCAGGCTTATCACTCTGGGGGTTCCGGCGGAGCACCCCCCCCCCCCCCCCCAAGGATACCGCAAATGCTTAGCAAGCTAGAACAAGTGCCCCCTGAGCCTGCCTGTGCGTCATCCATTTGAAAAGAAAACAGGGGATGTAGAGGATCCCGGGAGGAGGGTGGACGTCGACCACAGCATCAGCAACAGCCAGCCGAAGATGGTGAGTGGCACACCCTAATCTTCTCTACTACAACGGATATGGGATCAGCAGAGAAGTACAGATGGATCATTAACGCCACCTGCACCACATTGAAAGTAGATTTGTAGGTAGCAATGTCGTTTTGTGGGTGTTTGGGACCAGAGCCTTGCAGTTCTTCACAAACAGTAACCATGACTATGAAGGTAAGAGGTTTCAATTGTTGAAAGTAAACTGGCAGAATAAACGGACCAAAATTATAATTAAAAACTACAGTATCCATGCTCCTATTGAGTACATTAGTGAACTTCCCCAGATCATGTGGGTCAAGCGCAACACGGGACCTGGGGGAGTGCCAAAAAATCAAGCAATCGTTATGTGGGAGGGAGATCAAGCAATCGTTATGTGGGAGGGAGATCAAGCAATCGTTATGTGGGAGGGAGATCAAGCAATCGTTATGTGGGAGGGAGATCAAGCAATCGTTATGTGGGAGGGAGATCAAGCAATCGTTATGTGGGAGGGAGATCAAGCAATCGTTATGTGGGAGGGAGATCAAGCAATCGTTATGTGGGAGGGAGATCAAGCAATCGTTATGTGGGAGGGAGATCAAGCAATCGTTATGTGGGAGGGAGATCAAGCAATCGTTATGTGGCACTGTATCAAAAGCTTTACTAAAGTCAAGGTACACAACATCGCAATCCTTACCACTATCAACTGCCTCAACTATGCTAGAGTAAAAAGATAACAAATTTGTTAAACATGAACGGCCATTTATAAAACCATGTTGCGACTCAATTATTAATTTATGTTTTTCAAGATGAAGACGAATTTTATTTGCAATTATAGATTCGAGTAACTTTCCCACAATAGACGTTAGGCTAATTGGTCGATAGTTTGACGCAAGTGATCTATCTCCTTTCTTGAAAACTGGTATCACATTAGCAACTTTCCATAACTCTGGCACTCTGCCTGACTCTATTGTTTTATTAAATATGGTAGACAGTGGGTCGCAAAGCTCCCCTTTGCATTCTTTAAGCACCCAAACAAGTTTGTTTTGACAAACAAACAAGTTTTGACAAGTTTGGCAGGATTGATATAGGTGTGTAGTTGTTAACATCAGTGAGATCACCACATTTGTGGACAGGGATTACTCTCGCTTTTTTTTTTTTTAGAATATCTGGGAATTAGTCGGAAAGGTTTGGAGTTCAAATGACTTGTTGAAGAGCAATGCAATAGCAGGAGCTAAAGATCTGGAGACTTTTTTGTAAATTAAAGTTGGTATCTCCTGGACTTGGTTTTAAGGGAAAGGATTATCTCATTAGCATCAGTGGAATTTGCAGGCGTTAGGTACAGAGACTGTGGATAGTTACCTGTAAGATAGTCCTGAACATCAGTACTGGAAGATGGAATATCATTTGCAAGGGATGACCCAATGGAAGAGAAGAACCTATTGAACTCAATAGCAGTATCAGAGGCTGTAAGCTGACCATTGTTATTGTTTCGTTATTATTCATCCACCACCTCTCTGAATTGGTCGACAGTTGTGAATTGGTGATGTCTTATGTCATGTACTTGCAAGATGCTTGAAAGGATCATTCTAAATCGACTGTTGCACCAAATAGGCAGGTTAGGGGAGGGGGGTCAATGGATTTGTTAAAGGACGAAGCACAGCAAATTGTATAGTTAATTACCTGGCTAATGATACAGCTAAGTACTCTGTATTTGTTGACATCAAAGAAGCTTTCGACAAAGCACAGGGGATTGCGATCCTGGACGAGCTTGCATGCATGGGTGTCAAGGGGAGACTCATGAAATGGATTGAAGACTATCTCACAGGGAGGAAAGCCAAGGTCTGCTTCAGTGGAGCAGTCTCCAGAACAATGAATATGGAACTCGGGACCCCCCCAAGGAGGAGTCTTAAGCCCCACACTATTCAATGTACTTATGAATGCCATTGCAAATATTGATTTTCCGGAAGGAACACAACAAGTGGGATATGCAGATGATGTTCTAATACAAGCTCCCACCTTGGGAAAAATTAAACAGACCATTGAACTCCTCGGAAAGAAATGTATTGAGCTCAGTTTCACTCTCTACAAACAAGACAAAAGCACACTCTCATCACAAGAGGGGAGAAAATGAAGAACTACAAATTAATGGTGTAAGACTTGAATGGGTTGACCACTATCGGTACCTTGGCGTCACTGTCGGCTCTAACACGGGGAAGAAAGAGGAGCTCGACCAACTCATAGGAACATGCAAAAGTCGACTCAGGGCACTGAAAGCCATGACCTGGAATGGGCATGGAGCCTCTATTGTCGCGCTTAAAATGATGTACACAGCCTATGTGCGCTCCGTCATAGACTATGCCGCACCAGTTTTATGCACCTACTCCCAAAGCGATATGAAAAGGCTCGAAAGCATTCAGAATGAAGCCATGAAAATCATTCTAGGAGTTCCAAGAACTGTCAAAACGTTCAGTCTACGAGAGGAGTTGTCCCTCCCCAGTGTTAAAAGCAGAATTAAGGAGCTGAATGCTAAGCTTGCAATTAGGATAGCCAGAGATCCCCATTACAATGATATTGCTAAGAAAAAACTGAGTTCTGTGCTACTTTCAGGGGGAAACAGGAGAATGCAAAAAATGGCATCACAGATCCTGTCTGCTACCTGGAAAAACTTCACCTGCTTGAGCAAGCCCGTGAGCTCTTCCTCGTAGAGAGGTTACCTCCCTTGGAGGATGACTCATGCAGGATTATCATCAGTGAAATGGCAACGAAAAATCCAACATGATACCACAAGAAATGAGGCACAAGTATCTCGAGGAAATATGCAGATGATGTTCTAATACAAGCTCCCACCTTGGGAAAAATTGGCCGATTAATTGGCCAATTAAGCCAATTAAGCCAATTAAGCCAAATTGGCCAATTAAGCTTTAGTCATTAATGTTTTTCCTGCCCGAAACGCTTTGCGTAATAGTGGCTTTAGGCATTGTATGTACTAGCTCTATCTATAAAGCCAACAAACTTTGTAAAATCTCTTTATGTATGTACCTTACCTAAATAAAAATTATTATTATTATTATTATTAAATTTATAAAGAAGCCGGAGATGAACTAGATCAAATCTACACTGACGGGTCATTTAATCCTGTCAATGGAAGGGCTGGTGCAGCATACACTGTAATTAAGGATAATGCTTTCCAACGCAGAAATGAAGAAAAAGCACGTATTGAGAACTATGCCTTTTCAACGCAAGCAGAGCTAACTCCCATTGTTATGGTGTTAAGGTTTCTTGAACGGAACACTAATGGTGCAGTGATTTGCACTGATTCAAAAGCAGCAGTGAAAAGCCTAAGTAAAAATCGGGTAGAAAATCTTGCAATTTAAGAGAGCTGTGAGAGTACTTAACAATCAGGGAAGAGTCGTCAAGTTTCTGTGGATCCCCTCCCATGTTGGAATATGTGGGAATGAACAAACAGATGTGCTGGCTGCTAAAGGCGCTGAAGGAGACCATATTGAATACTTCATACCCAAGACTCTACTACAAATTAGAGGTATTGTCAGGCAACATCACCGTGACAAGGTAACTGAGGAAAGAAGGATAGAAGCACAAACCAGTGAATCTGTACGATGGTACAACATGGTTGCAGCTGGCAATCCCAATCATTATGGACGAAGAGGAGGACGCAGGAGAGAATCAGTAATAGCGAGAATCCGTCTTGGATACAAATATCCATGGAGATACGGAATAGAAACAACTGTTGATCAGCGAAGTTGCAGAATCTGTGATGATAGTGACGGACACCGCCTTGACCACTATCTACGTGAATGTGAACACCTGAGAGACATTAGATGTATGTGTAGAATAATAAACCCCACTTTGTTTGAATTAGGAAAACACTACTTGTCAAATATTGATACTGTTCTTAAAAGATTCCCCCATTTTGCACCCGCATGAAATGTTGTTGTTGTGTTGATTTAGGGGCGACGACGATCGTGGGATCGGATGCGCCCTGGCTGCCCAATACCGGGAAATAGCGGAGGATGGGGTCCCTATAGTCTTTTTAGGCCATAGACCCTACAATCTCCTCGGGCCACAAATTTTACAGTCTCTTCAGGCCACGGACATGACGGATGAAGTGGAAGGATGTCATGACGGACGTCTTCGTCTCTCGCACCTGCCCCGTCAAGGAGAACGGGAACTGTGAGGCGGGGAATATTCAGCCTACGAACAGCACTCTGTAGTCTGACGTGAGCGCTATGAAATCGAGGGCAGTGAAGAAGGTGCTCCACTGTATCCTCCTGGGTCGGACACCACTGGGGAATCTACCAGCCGTAGACGATGGAGATGTGCGGCCAGGCAGGTGTGCCCAATCCGGAGATGAGTGATGGCAGTGTCGAGGAGTCGAGAATGATGACGAGTCCATGGACGCGGGGTAGAATCCTACCGTAGACCCACCAGAGAGGAGGACCTGAGTGCTGGCTCCATCATTGCCTCCCAACTCGCGAGGCAAGCCGCCCGGAGTTGCGGTCCTTCACCGTGACCTCCAAGTATCCAGAGTATAAGGAGGCTCGTAGGTCTGCAAAAATTAAAGGGGCCAAACCCTCTAAATCTCTCTTCCGACGAGGAGGCTTGGAAAAGTCCACAGAAACCCGAATGAGTTCTTCTGCCCACGGAGGCACCGGTGAGATGATCGGGCCAGGGGTAAGTACAGGGACGGGAAGGGAAAACTGTGAATATGCATCAAAGGCCCGGACGACGAAAGGCAACTGACGGCGTCTGGAGTGTCCAGCCGGCACATTCCACCAGTTAGCCTCGAGCTGGAGGCGAGTAAGTGGATGGGTAGCAGGGAGACGCACTATCCGTTGAAGTTGGCGGCAGTGGGCGAGAAGACGTTGAAAGCTCAGGGGCCATAGCCCCGACTCGGCATGGAGAGAAAGAACTGGCGAGGAGGGCATAGCTCCTAACGCTGAGCGAAGGGCACCATTTTGAATGGGATCCAGCCTTGCCAAGACAGATGCTGCTGCTGAGCCATAGACTTCACTCGCATACATGATCTTGCTACGAATGAAGGCCTTATATAGAGCTAGGAGCGACTCCCGTGAAGCCCCCATGCCGCCCCAGAGACCCGTTTCATGATGTTCACGCAACGAAGGCATGAGGCCCGAAGGTAATCGACATGATGCCTCCACGTCAGCCGAAGGCTATCTAGAATGACCCCCAGCCACCTATGTTCGGTAGCAATCGGGAGACGACAGCCCCCGAGGGTTACCACTGGCTGGTCTGGTAAGAGGGTCCAGGTGAAGCTCATGACGCAACTTTTCACAGGGTTAATGGAGAGCCCCTTCCCCAGCACAATTGCTAAGAACACAGTCACGGCATTTTGCAGGGAGCCTTGTGCCTCTAGGAGAGTGTCACCATCCGCCACGAGGGTTACATCATCGGCATAGGCTAAAACCTGGACCCCCCGGAATACAGGGAGATCAGACAGAAGAATAGATAATAGTAGTGGGCTCAGAATCGCTCCCTGAGGGACACCACGCGAGACAGGGCGAGACGTAGAGACGACTCCACCAACCGCCACTTTGAATGAGCGGCCCTGTAGATAGTTTTGGAACCACCTTAACGCCGGACCCGAGAGACCTAGTCGAGCCAGACTCTGAAGGACAGCAGAATGAGAAGCAGAGTCAAATGCACTCTTGATGTCAAAGAATGCTGTAAGGAGCACTCTTCTCCGGCGATAAGTGTCCATTATTCGATGTTCCAAGGAGAGGAGGCAGTCCATCGTGCTTCTTCCCGGCCGAAATCCACTGATACCCTCAGGTAGGAGACCTGAGGTTTCCACCACCCATTGTAGCCGGGTGCGAACAAGACGTTCCATCAGTTTCCCGAGACATGGAAGCAAACTTATGGGCCGATATGAACTCGGGACAGACGGATCCTTCCCTGACTTGGCCAATGGTAGAAGAATGGCATGTTTCCACGGGGCAGGGAAGACACCAGAGGACCAGCAGGTGTTGTAGAAGTAAAGGAGGTGGGACTGAAGGATCTTGGGTGCCCTCCGAACAAATTCATATGGGACGTTGTCTATCCCTGGCATAGTGCCCGACCTAGAGAGTGACAGAGCGTCCTTCAGCTCAACAGATGTAAATGGGCGATCCAGATCCTGAGCTAGTCCTATACCCTGTCGGGAGCCCCAACCTATGGAACTCAGAGAGGAGCGGAGAACGGTAAACATCTTCAAAGTGGTCAGCCAAGAGTTCGGCTATTTGTACTTTCCCCAGGCCCCCATTACCACTGGGGTCTCTGAGTGGGATGGTAGGCCGGGAGTACCTACCTGTCATCTTACGAACAAAGGCCCAGGCTCCCGCAGAGGAGGAGTCGAATCAGAGAGAGGCACAGTAATCAGCCCAGGCCTTGCGTTTGGCAAGGAGGACGCCAGGTGTAGACTGTTCGTCTACACCTGGCGTCCGCCCTGCGGAAGGTCTGCCACTGCAGTGGAGTAGGGTGGCACCGCCACGAATTCTACGGACGTCGCCGGTCCAGTACTGCCTGCCGACATTCAGGAGTCCACCACGGTGCCCCACGGCGGGAAGGATTGGTTGTCTGGCCACTAGTCCTCCTGAAATACCGAGAGCCTACACTGAAGAGGGACTCGGAGAGAGCATATGCTGACCCATGGAGATCTGCAGTAACTGGGGGAAGGGTCAACCAGTCATCCGCCTCATAGCCATGCCACTCCTCTTCCGAGAAGATCCATTTGGATCTTCGGGAGGTCAGAGCTGGACGAACAGTGCCCCCGAAGGAGATGACGATGGGCAGGTGATCACTACCCAGGTACGGCCCGGTTCATATCTGCGCCATCGTGAAGGGGCCTCTTCCAATGCAAAGATCGAGCGTTGAAGTATGGCCATTTAGCGGGTCTATCCGAGTTCCCAAACCTGGCGGCGTCAGTAAGGAGAGGTCTGGGGAGTCAAGGAGAAACTGAAATAGGGCTTGGCCAGCCATGTTGTGGTGGCGACCAAATAGCATGGGTTGCCATGATGAGTGCCGAGCGTTAAAGTCACCCATGACGAGGCAGGTGTCTGTGATCTGACCAAAATAGTGTTCTAGTTCCTTCTTCGTTACCGGTAGACAGGGGTTATACAGAACTCCAAAGGTGCCCCACCCATGGGAGAGGGCGACCTTCACTGCCATGAATTCTAAATGTCCACCCGGGAAGGAGTGAATCCGGAGCAGGGAGCTGGGAACTGAGTCCCTGACCAAGAGGGCAAGTCCCCCTCCACCCCGTACTGGCCGATCTTGTCTATAGACCGAATACCCCGGCACCGTGAAGGAAAGATCATCTGTAAGCCAAGTCTCACAGAGTCCCACGATCAACGGTGGTGCGCTAGCAATAAAATTGCGTAGAAATTGCGTCTTCTTAAAAAGGGAGCCGGCATTCCAAAACACCACAGTATCCTCAGGATGGGGCGCCATATTATCCTTGAAATACAACAGCTAACTTTTTGACCACCAGTGCACAGACGTCTCCAAAGGGAGAACCACTAGAAAAAGCCATAAAACCCTCATACAAAGTAAGTAAAATGTGTGGTATCAATGACTGCCAGTCCAGAGGATGTTGATCTATGCTTCTCTCAGCCTGACGGAAGCGGTGATCGGCTCGCGAACTCTCTTGACGGCGTCTGCGACTGGTGGGAGCCTCACTCTGGGCCTCATGTTCCCCCGGTGTCACAATCCCTTGGGAAAGTGCCTGGGGGACCAGAGGATCATCAGGACTGTCTGTCGGAGCAGTACCTCCTGATCGATGGGTGTGTCGACGACGCCGGTGTTGGCTTCTTAGGGGAAAGGCAGGAGGGTGACGAGTGCCAGGCTCCGGCCGAGACTGAGCGTCCATGTCTGTATCCGTGGATGAGTTTCCGTCAATGTCAAGGCTACCCAGGAGGGAAAATCGATTAGCAACCTGGGCATATGGGGCATGTGACTGGGACAGGCAAGAGCGTCTGCTAGTTACTACTTGTGAAGAGGCCCGACCAGGGGGAACCTGGAGGCGAGAAGAAGCGATAGGCTGATTGAGGGCGCGCAACTTCTGGAACAGCTCATGTCGAGGTGTCCCCGCTGTTTTATAATCGATGTCCAACTGGAGGGCCTGAAGATATACAGGGCAACTCTTGGACGTAACCTTATGATGGCCATGGCATAAAACGCAGCGAGGTGCAGCAGAGCACCCACTGTTATCTCTGTCTGTATGGCCTGTTTTGCCGCAGTTTGCACAACGTGCTGCATTACGGCGGGTCAGGCGACTGTGGCCCAATAGATGACAAGCGTAACATCGTAACACAGGGAAATTGTAGTGCTGAACCTGATACGAGGTCCTGTGTAGTGCCACTCGGTCAGGGAGGTGCCCATCGAATTTTACACGGACCATGGATGTCGACCCTGCTGCTCCGCGAATCATGGTAACTTCCAATAATCTCGCTGATGCACCCCCTAATACCTGCAGAGCGGCCTGGATGTCATCCACATCTATACTCTGGCCAATTGGGCCAATCTTCCCATACCGGGCCGAGACTCCTCCTCCTGCGACAATACCTGTCGGCACCTGACAGGCCAGTCCCCCAACTTAATAATGTCGGATACACAGATGTGTGAGAGCCTCCTTTCTGATATGTAGCTTCAGTGCTGCACCCCTACCCAGGGTACGTATGGTGTCAGGCAGGTAATGTGGCCACAATACGGAAGCCTCAATTGCTGCACCTAAGGTACGAGGATTTGCAAACACACACTGACCTGATTCTGACTGGATTAGGACCACCACAAACGAGGAACGGGGTACCACAAGACTAAGGTCTTCTGAAGGGGAAGACATCCTCTTAGCATCTCGCTCTGGGGCAGCATCAGCCGACTCATTTTCCAGCAGACGTTTTCCTCTCTGGGACTTGCTGTCAACATCCATGGCGCCCCCGCTCGGGGAGGCGTCCATTAGGGAGGCTCCGGCCTCCCCCGGTCCTGTGAGCCCCTGGGTAGCTACAGTGAGCACACACTGGCCCAAAGAAGCCAGCTGAATTCAAAGATGAGTTCCAGGTAAGGTGTGGAAAGAAAGTCCAGCCAGGAGCGTTCAATCCCCGCGCAAAGATGGCCGACCTTCGGGCGGCTTTCCCCCACCGCAAGATAACGTAAGCTTTTAAGGGTTGCCAGATGTTAACCTTCTTGTTTGAGGAGCTGTTCACTTAAGCCAGTTAACAAGTCCCAGCTGTGTCTGAGTACAAGTGACAGGATGAACAACCCAGCGGGGTTTCTTCCTTTTGGGGAGTGTTGTACATGCTGCTATTGCAGTCTAATTTGCATTATGTCCACTCACAAGATGAGTGGCGCTGCCCAATAAACTCGCCCTCGGGGCAAAACTTAAAAAAAAAAAAAATCATAAGTGAACTAAACTAAACTAAACCGGGCTAAACACCTTACAGGAAAAGAGTTATGTGATCTCTGTTATTGCCGTTTATCAAAAATTAACTTTACCCAGACATGCATTATTTTAGTTAGTTTATCTGCATGTTTTTTAATTGAAGCCAGCCTGTGTTGCCAAGACGTGCGCTGGGGAGTCGACGCTCGCTAGGCAGCGTTTGCTCTGTTATTGTTTACCTGAGTTAGTCAGACGCTGGCTGCCACGAGGCGATGTTGTCGTCTTCACAGAGTCAAGAAAAACTTCATAAGAGAAATCATTATAGAGGGAAATAGGTTTGACAAGTAATACTTAAATCATAAAGAAAAAGCGTAAGGAGGTGAAACCTTCCAACACTGCATGTAAGTCTTATCGTGTAGTGGCCCCGTTAGAGGAGTGGTATGTATAATAGGTATATAAAAATTAATTCGTTATGTTGGGGGATAGGCAGCCGTTGTATATAAATCATTACAATACTAATATGCAATAAGTTTTGGCATTTATGACTAATGTGGGTAGGTGGTTCTATGGGTTTGTAACCCTCTGGGTGAAAAAGCATCTCATGTTTTTTTGTCCTTCATGGTGGCTTGCTGAAGTTGAAACCATTGTTACTTGTTTGTGTTACATCTTACCTTATGTAAGGGAGTCGGTCGGCCAAGCGAACAGAACGCTGGACTTGTGATCCTGTGGTCCTGGGTTCGATCCCAAGCGCCGGCGAGAAACATTGGGCAGAGCTTCTTTCACCCTATGCCCCTATTACCTAGCAGTAAAATAGGTACCTGGGTGTTAGTCAGCTGTCACGGGCTGCTTCCTGGGGGTGGAGGCCTGGTCGAGGGCCGGGCCGCGGGGACACTAAAAAAAGCCCCGAAATCATCTCAAGATAGACTCAAGATGTAGAAGTCTGGATCAACATCCTCCAAATTGTTCAGTACTTTAAAAGCTTTGATGATATCAGCTCTGTCATGTCTGGTTTGCAATGTTGTTAGCCTTGAGGCCATCAACCTGTCCTGGTATGAGAGTTGACAGTTCTGGAATGATTTTTATTGCCCAGTGCTGACCTTTCTCCAGTGCAGCAATGTCTTTGTTGATGAGGTCTCCATGATTGGATGCAATAATTCAGGTGGGGGCACACCAGAGTTGAATAACTACCATTTTGTCCTTATAGTCAAAGGTACGTTGACTATTCCTAGAATTTGATAGCTTCGTTTTACTGCCGCTTCCACTAATTTTGCAACTCCGTCAGTCAGTCTCCGTCAACTCCGTTGCAGTCTCCGTGGTGTAGTGGTAAGACACTCGCCTGGCGTTCCGCGAGCGCTATGTCATGGGTTCGTATCCTGACCGGGGAGGATTTACTGGGCGCAATTCCTTAACTGTAGCCTCTGTTTAACGCAACAGTAAAATGTGTACTTGGATGAAAAAACGATTCTTCGCGGCAGGGGATCGTATTCCGGGGACCATAGGATTAAGGACTTGCCCGAAACGCTACGCGTACTAGTGGCTGTACAAGAATGTAACAACTCTTGTATATATCTCAAAAAAAAAAAAAAAAAAAAAAAAAAAAAACTTTCCGTGAATAATAGATTCTGACTCTATGGTCCTATTCTTCATCAATGTGCTGTTAATTTGGTAGTTGTGGCATTGGGTGTTATGCCCTACATGCAAGATTTTGTATTTTACAGTATTAACACTTTCTGCTGATGAGGACTCCGCCCGGAGTCCTGTTTCGCCTCACCGCTTCCGCATGGTGGACATAAATTTATGTCCTCTTTTAAAATATTTGTATAAAATTCAATTTTAATCCGATTTACTTTGGGTTTGTTTCAAACTGCGCGCCATGAGGCTCTCTTTCTCACCACTAGGCTGCATGGTACAATAAGTTCATGAAAGGTGTGGACCACTTCGATCAAATGGTATTACCATTTTACCCGGAAAACTCACAAGTGGACCTAAAAGATAACGTTTTATTTCCTGCAAATGGCTTTGCATAATGCCTTTGTTTTGTACAAATAAAACACAACTGATCAAAAAAAGCTAACATTGCTACAGTTCCACGAGGTGGCAAATTGGGCCCTATTGTGCTGGGACCCGGAAGATTTGCCTCAAACAGCAACAGTATCTCAACACTTGCGGCACGCTCCAGACATAAATGATGACACAGGTCCTGCCTATGCTGACGCCATGCAAACTCCTGGACCATCTGGTGTGAGGCGGCCCTTGTTCACTTCAACACCTCAAGCTGAAGCAGCAACCGAATCAGAACCCGAGATGTCTGGCACACTGCCATTTGACGAGAAGGTTTTGTCAGATGACTTTGACTCAAATGTTGAACCTCCAGCGATTCAGTTGATTCTGAAAATCGCATGAACTACAAACTGAAACGAGTATTTTGATACCAGAATGAACACTGTATCACATAAACTGCCATAAGTAGACTCGAACCTTCATAGATTTTTTTTTGGATGTAGCGTGTGTCTGCACGAGTGTCCCAAACGGGTTGCAGGTGGGTGACTTTAGCCGTTTATACTGGTAATGCTTCCCCCATATCGTGTATTATATGCATATGTCTGTTTAGGGAATTTTATTCCGATCAATGTACAACCAAAAATATCTGTGTGCAACAAGTATAAACTTGACAAACATAACAAAAGTAAAAACATTTCGTGTGTGTTTGACGCTCACTGATATGTTCCAGCGTTGTTTTATATTTGGCGCTATTCTATCTTACGCTTTGTTGATCTTTTTTACCTACGGGCTCATAGAACATTCTATTGCGAACACATTGACACAAAAATGAATGACGTACATAGAAAAATAATGTCAGGAGAGTGAAATAAGTATAAACTTTCAAAGCGCCGTATCGCACATGTGTCGTCCCGTCACCGATACCGGGTAACAATTTCACCACTTCCCACACTCTTGTGGGTGGGCCGCAATCATTATTCTACGTTTATATTCATATCACCGTGTTGGGAATTTCATTGCGAGTCCATTGATATCAAAATTAACGCTGTAGGACAAGTGTGGAGGTGATAACAATCCCAAGAGTAAAAACATTTTGTTGCTGTTGGGCGCTCACGGCGAGTCATCTTCGTAGTTATTTATTTGGTGCTGGTATCCCTATATGTTTCGTGACTTTTTTTACTGATGTTCTTCTAGAGAATTTTATTGCGAACACGTTGGTACCAAAATGAAATACGTAGCTCGAGAACTAAGGTCAGGAGAGTAAAAAGAGTATACACATTGTTGTTTTTACGCTTACGCGGCAAAAACGCCGCGCGCACATACCGCTTTTTTTTTTTACCATCCCAGGGGGCGCGAAAGTGTTAAAAAACATTTGAGTCTTCTGACTATTGGTAGAGTTCATGTAGATCTCTTTGTAAGACCTCAATTTCATTTTCACTTCCAACTTTACCACAAATCTTAGTATCCTCTGCAAATTTGATGATGTGGTTTGTAAATTTTCATCTGTCATTGATGTACTGTATATGAAAACAAATTTTGGCCCCAAAATGGACCCTTGTGGTACCCCCCCGCTCACCACAATTCTCCAGTCAGATTAATTTCCGTTTAGTGTGACCCTTTGTTTTATTCATTCTAGTAGTCTACCATTTATTCCATGTGACTGCAATTTCCTTCCTAGTCTTCCATGTGGTACCTTCTTAAAAGCTTTATCAAAGTGTGTGTATACTACATCTACTGGAAGTCTGTTGTCTGAGTAGCTGGTTACCATTTTAAAATATGTGAGTAGGTTTGTAATGCAGGATCTATTTTTAAAACCTATGTTGCAATGGTTTTACAAGATTGTTCACTTTGAGATGGTGAATGATTTTCTTGAAGGATTCTCTCCATGAGCTTGCAGATCTGTGATATCAAGCCGATTGAATGGTAGTTTTCTGCCAAACTCTTTCTGCATTTTGTTTTTTTTAAATAGGGGTGACATTTGCATATATTCAATCTAGGGGCACTATCCCTTAGTCCAGAGATTATCTGAAAAGGAATTTCAGTGATAGGCATAGTTCATCTGTCAATTCCTTTATGACTTTGTGTAATTACCTAAGTGTAGTTACAGGATGAGAGCTACGCTTGTGGTGTCCCGTCTTCCCAGCACTTTTTGTCATATAACGCTTTGAAACTACTGACAGTTTTGGCCTCCACCACCTTCTCACTTAACTTGTTCCAACCGTTTACCACTCTGTTTGCGAAAGTGAATTTTCTTATATTTCCTTGGCATCTTTGTTTAGTTAATTTAAATCTATGACTTCTTGTTCTTGAAGTTCCTGTATGTGCCTGCAGATTCAAGCTATTAGCTCTTGGATCCCACCTTTCTAACCAATCTATTTTTCCTCTTATGTCTACTATAGTGGTGCCTCGACTTAAAATTTTAATCCCAGAGATGGGTCCAAGTCAAAACATCGTAAGTCGAAACAAATTTTCCCACAAGAAATAATGGGAATTGAATTAATCCATTCCACACCCCAAAAATATTAACTTTAAAATACATTTTATACTGAATACTGTACAATTTTTTTCTCTATCTGAAGGTTATCTTGAGATGATCTCGGGGCTTGACGTCCCAGTGGCCCGGTCCTCGACCAAGGCCTCCTTTTTGTTACACACCCCCCGGGAAGCAGCCCGTAGCAGCTGTCTAACTCCCAGGTACCTATTTACTGCTAGGTAACAGGGGCATCGGGGAGAAAGAAACATTTTACCCATTTGTCTCTGCCTCCACCGGGGATCGAACCCAGAACCTCAGGACTACGAATCCGAAGCGCTGTCCACCCAGCTGTCAGGCGCCCTTGTGTAACTAACTACAATACAGTTCATATGTTTATCTTACCTTTATTGAGAACTCTTGTTGGCGTATGGAAGATGATGAAGACGGGGGAGGAGGAGTGATGTTACTGTTTGGAAGGGGAGTCCCCTTACATTATAACATCAGGCAGTGATGACTTCTCTGGGGGTACACTCTCGCTTATGTTTTGGTTGCATACCACTAGGGCCTGTTTGTAGTTCACTGTTTGTTTGTCTCATTAAAAATTTGTCCATGGAGATTTGTTTTTCCCTTCATTTTAACATTTGTCTGCAGTGATGCATCACAGTGTCAATGAAAAGGTTAAGGCAACGGCCCACTGCAGCTTGATTTGAGCGAGTCGTTTCAGCAAAAGTTTGCAGTTCTTCCCACGCTGCACACATTTTCTTAATTTTTGAGGAAGGGACATTATGTACTGCCTCTATGGACATGTGTTTTCATATGTTGAACCTTACCACTGACTTTCTTGGGACTCATGATGTGATATATAATAATTTCCTTTATGTTCAAAAAACAAAAAATCACCAAAATAATGGAATTTCTTACAAGCGTGATCGTCACTAAGCGAGCGGCTCTGGTATACTGAGGCAGGTCGGCCCGTACCACCAGGAAACATGCACTTGGTCGACTCGAACGTGTATCACTGAAGATCATAAGTCGACGACACGATCGTAAGTTGAGTCGCATTTTCCTACCAAATTTACATCTTGACTCAAAAAAATCATAAGTCAAGGTGTCACTATACATACACAGTACTGGTATTTCTCTAATACAGTGTGCGTGCACACACCCCCAGGAAGCAGCCCGTAGCAGCTTCTAACTCCCAGGTACTTACTGCTGGGCAAACAGGTGCATCAGGGAGAAAGAAACTGCCCATTTTGCTTGAATCTGTGTCCTCTTGTTCGTGAAGTTGCTGGTTTCAGGAATTCGTCTTTGTAAATTTGGTCGATTCATGTTAATACTGTATTTTGTAGGTGGTGATCATATCACCTCTTTTTCTTCTATCTTTTAGTTTTGGCATGTTTAATGCCTCTAGTCTCTCTTTGTAACTACAGGCATACCTCAGAATAAGAGTTTAATCCGTTCCTGGAGACGCCTCGCCTTCCGAAAACTCGCATTCCGAAGTTAATTTCCCCATAAGAAATAAAGGGAAATGAATTAATCCGTTCCTGACTACCCCAAAAACCCCACATCAAACTAAATTTTTATACCTAATTTACCTAATTCATCTAAATAAACCTACAAAACTGTGTTCCAATTACTACTTACCTTGCTGTCGAGTGCTGTAGGCGTATGGAAGATGGTGAGGAGGGGGGAGGAGGAGAGGAGTTACTGTTTGGAAGGGGAGTCCCCTTCCGTAATCACATCACATAACCCCATGCCTTGTAACACTATGGATACCACTTCTCTTTCTAAATTTTTCAAACCAGCCCCTGCTTGCCTTAAACTCTTTCTTATCTGCATCACTCGTTGCAGGGGTATTCTTTAGAAGGTCTTCGTGCAACACCCTGGCTTTCTCACAAATAATGGCCTCCGAAACACTATCACCCCTCAACTCCTTGTCGTGTATCCAAATTAATAACAACTTTTCCACTTCTTCAAGTATTTGTGGTCTTTGTGCCGTTAATGTTCTTACTCCTTTTGCCACTTTAGCACCCATAATCTTATTTTTCTTCTTAAGTATAGTGCATATTGTTGATGTGGCTTTGTTGTACTGCCTACAAAGTTCAACAACACGTGTACCGTTCTCATGCTTCCAAATGATCTCTTGTTTCTCCTCTATTGTCATCCTCACATGAGCTTTCTGGCCTTTATCCTTACCACTGGCTTTCTTGGGACCCATGGTGAGATATATAATAACAAATTGTATAGACAAATCACCAAAAATCCAACAAAACACTGAAAATCCGCGAGAAGAATTGATGTGGGGGTAGTCACTGAGCGCGAGACAATGGTAAACTGAGGGGCGGAGGGGCGACGATCGCCGAACCACCACGCGCTAGGTCGGCCTGTACGCGTATCAACAAACTCGCGTCCCAAAGTAACCCTCGCCTTCTGAGACAAATTTTTGGAGTAAATACTGCTCGCCTTCCGAAAACCTCGCATACAGGGACAATCGCATTCCGAGGTACCACTGTATTGTTTTTCAGTTTCGGAAGCCATTTTGTAGCATGCTGCTGCACCTGTTCCAGTTTCCTTGTGTGCTTCTTGAGATTTGGGCACCATACATCTGCTGCGTATTCCAGTTTTGGTCTCACAAAAGTCATTAACACTTTATTTAATATTTCACCATCAGTATAATTAAAAGCAAGTTTGAAGTTGAAAAGCGACGCATATGCTCCTCTCAGTGTTCTTTGTGTTCCTCTTTTTTTTTTTTTTTTTCAGGGATATTCCTGCATGGCCTTAAGCCTCTGGCTGGCCCACTAAGTGTTGCTTGTTTCTGTTTTACTTGGGCGGAGTATGAGTATTTATTACTCGTATGGTCGCTTCAGTAAAATTTTGCCACATGTGTTTAACACCTTCTTCTGCTCTGTTGAATCTAAGTTGAAATCTTAATGGGTTTGTAACTGTGCACTGTGTTAGATAATGTTCCAGTGGTCTGTCGGGCATTTCTCCACAGTGCTGACATTTCCTCTCATCTTCCGGAACCTGTAAGCCTAGTTCCTCTGGTGACAGCTTACCATCCAAACCACTCCCTAGTCTCATTCTTTATTAGAGGTCTGTAATTCCTTTCCACATAATTTGTAAATAGTGTGTGGTTTATTTTATCCGATTCCACATGACATAACATGGCATTTATTCACATTAAATTCCATTTGCCACTTGATGCTCCAAGCACTTATTTTATCTAGATCAATTTGAAGGGCATTACAATAGTCTGCCTCTCCTATCTTCCCCAGTATCTTAGCATCATCTGCAAATATGTTCATATAATTCTGTATTCCTGGTAGATGGTGTATGTAGACGATGAACTTTACTGGTGCAAGACCTGGACCCTGTGGTACTCTGCTAGTAATGTTCCTCCAGTCAGATACATTGTCTCTGATTACTGCCCTCATCTGTCTGGCAGTTAAAAAAATTTAATCCATGTCGGAAGTCTCCCAGTCACCTGTCTAGCATGTTTCAGTTTCCAGAACAGCCTCTTGTGTGGGACTCTGTCAAAAGCCTTTTTTAGGTCCAGATAGATACAGTCAACCCAACCACCTCTTTCCTGTAGTATCACTGTGGCTCTATCATAAAAACGAAGTAGATTTGTTACACAGGATCTTCCTGTTCGAAAAACATTGTTTGTTCGTTACTATGTCATTACTCTCTAGGTGTTCAATGCATTTGATTTTTAACTATTGTTTCTAGTGTTTTGACTACCACACTTGTTAGTGATAGGTGGTCTATAATTTGGAGGTTCCTCTCGACTACAATTTTTATAGATTGATACTATATTTGCCTTTTTCCATTTATCTGCTAAGATTCCTGTGCAAAAGGATGTCTGGAATATTAGTTGGAGTGGAATGCTCAGCTCGGTTGCACATTCTCGCAGCACCCAAGGTGAAACTCTATCAGGTCCGACTGCTTTATTTCTTCCTAGTCCCTTGAATAATATTTCCGCTTCGTCTTTAGATATCTCTCTGTATTCTATGGCATGCTCCGGAAGTGGTATTGGGTCTGGCTTTCTGAGATCCTCATTTTGTACAAACACACTTTGGAACTGTTCATTTAGCATTTCACACACATCTCTTTAATTCTCAGTAGTCCTGTTCCCTGTTCCCAATCTCTGGATTTTATCCCTCGCATGTAGCTTGCTTTTAATGAAGTTATAGAAAGGCCTGGATCTGTTTTACATTTCTCTGCCATACCTTTCTCTAAGTTCTTTTCTGCCTCTCTCCTCACTGCTGTGTAATTGTTTCTTGCTTGCATGTAGTGCTGGTATGTTTGCAGGTTAGGCCGCCCCCTATATTGACCCTATTTTCTTGCCTTTTCCTCTCTAGCCCTCTTACAATTTCTTTTGAACCAATCCTGTTTTCTGGTCCTGCATCTCCGTTTTGGTATGAATGTTTGTGTGCCTTCATCATATATTTCACAAAATTTGGCATACATCTCATTTACTTCCTTGCATAGCAACAAGTCTGTCCAATTTAACTCATTAAAGATTTTCTAAGTTCCCCATAGTGTCCTTTCTTGAAATCGAGTTTATCAGCTGTTTCGATGTACCCGTTCTTTTCCAGATTATATTGCAAAGCATATTTAATTTTGATTTATTTAAGAAATTCCCAGGTGAGGTATTTGGATAGAGCATTTTGTGTCAGAGATAGGAGGAAACAGATTAAGGCCTTTGCTATCCGGGAGCAGAAATTGGTGATATAGTAAATAACATGAATGATATGGCTAGAAATGGCAACAAACCTATTATTTGTATCAGTGTCGGTGGAAATGATGTAGGACGAGTTAGGAGTGAGGCACTGATACAGAGGTTTTAAGACAGCCATAGAATTAGTTAGGAGCAAGGGAGGAATCCCACTCATATGTGGCATTCTTCCAAAAAAGGGAGTTGGAAATAAATGGTTGTGGAGGGCACTTGGTGTCAATTGCCAACTGGACAAATATTGTAAACCAAATGCAATATCATTCATTGGTAACTGAGAACACTTCTATGGAAGGAATACCATGTATGCTCGGGATGGGGTGTATTTATCTAGGGCTGGGGTGGTTGTTGTTGTGAACTCGTTGGAACCTGTGGTGGTTCTCTCATAAGAAACTCATACAAAAGATTACATGGATGGTGAAATCTGGATTCCAAATTATAATTTATATAGATGTGATAGAAAAACTAGGTCAAATGGAGGAGTAAGTCTGTATATTAAAGAGGACCTGGTATGCACAGAACTACTAAACTCAACTAATGAGGTGGTAGAGGTACTTGGAATTAAGGTAGAGAAACTAAACCTAATTATTATTCTAATATATAAACGGCCAGATACAACGGTTGAGGAATTCACAGAGCAGATGCACAAAATAGAGAACATACTTGATAACCTAGCAAACCCAGCTCCAGATATTATCTTCTTTGGAGATATCAATTTACCGAGTCTAAGATAGAGAATGGCAAACACAAATATCATAGCAGGGAATGACCCGGGAAATAACCAACCACAGGTCAGAGAACTTTTGAGATTCTGTGACAAATTCTCGCTCAATCAACAGATTACAGAACCAACTAGGAACGAAAACACACTAGACTTGTTATTCACAAACAATGATGAACTAATCAGAGACATAACAATCTCAGATACTGTACTTCATACTCAGACCATAAGCTCATTATAATATAATAATAATAATAATAATTTTTATTTAGGTAAGGTACATACATAAAGAGATTTTACAAAGTTTGTTGGCTTTATAGATAGAGCTAGTACATACAATGCCTAAAGCCACTATTACACAAAGCGTTTCGGGCAGGAAAAACATTAATGACTAAAGCTTAAAACTAATGGGTAAAAAGAATAAAATGTGTTGAGAACAAATAAAAATAGAGGTAAAAGAGGGGGGAACATTGTTGAAAAAGCAGCACAAATACAATTACAAATAATTACAGGAAATTACATTCAAACAGCATTGATTTGAAAAAAAAAAAAAAAAACATACATGGGTTGACAACAGAGGGGTAAGGTAGGTTACAGGGAATTTATTAGGTATAGCTTTGTTTTTAACTTAAACTGGTAGAGAGAGGTACAGTCTTTAACATGGTTGGGAAGGTCATTCCACATTCTGGGCCCCTTGATTTGTAGAGCATTTCTGGTTTGATTAAGTCGTACTCTAGGAATATCAAAACTGTATTTATTTCTGGTGTGGTGCTCATGGGTTCTGTTACAACCTTCTATGAAGCTTTTGAGATCAGGATTGGCATTATAGTTTAGCGTTTTATATATGTATAATACACA
Organism: Procambarus clarkii; assembly: GCF_040958095.1. Classification (NCBI taxonomy): domain Eukaryota; kingdom Metazoa; phylum Arthropoda; class Malacostraca; order Decapoda; family Cambaridae; genus Procambarus; species Procambarus clarkii. Next base: position 25,013,844 of record NC_091181.1, read on the forward strand.
TGAGAGAATGTGCAGTGACTTAATGTCTAACATATTCAGAGATTTGAGTAGGGGTACCGAGTGATGTCTGGGGCCAGAATTGGATATTGTCCTAATAGCAGCTTTGTGTTGAGTAATTAGAGGACGTAAGTGATTTTGGGTAGTAGAGCCCCAAGCACAAATACCATAGTTGAGATATGGATAGATAAGGGAGTAATAGAGAGTCACCAGGGCAGGGCATAGTACATAATATCTGATCTTAGAAAGAATGCCCACAGTTTTTGAAACTTTTTTTGATATGTTTAGAATGTGTCCCTGGAAATTCAGCTTGTGGTCAATGAGAATGCCAAGGAATTTGCCATCTAATTTGTTACAAATTTGGGTATTGTTTATTTTGAGATTTATTTGATTAGAGGATTTATTGCCAAACAGAATATAGAAAGTTTTGTCAATGTTAAGGGTGAGTTTGTTGGCAGTTAGCCACAGATGGACTTTATTTAGCTCAGTATTTACTGTGGCATTTAGAGCAAGGGGATCAGGACTGGAGTAAATGAAGGTTGTGTCGTCAGCAAATAGAATTGGTTTGAGGTGTTGGGAGGCATTTGGAAGGTCATTAATGTAGATGAGAAAGAGGAGAGGGCCAAGTATGCTGCCCTGGGGAACACCAATGTTGATGGGTAGGGTGGGAGAAATTGTATTATTCACAGAAACGCATTGGAGCCTGTCAGTAAGGTAGGATTTGAGGTATTGTAGGGAGTGTCCTCTGACACCATAATGATGTAATTTAAGAAGAAGGTTTTGGTGGTTGACAGTATCGAAAGCTTTACGCAGGTCCACAAATAACCCAACAGGGAACTCATTTTTATCAAGAGCTGTATGAATCGAGTTAAGCATACTAATAAGTGCATTGTTAGTGCTTTTTTTGGGCCTGAAGCCATATTGGCAAGGGCTAAGTATATTGAGTTTGGCTAGATATGAGTAAAGCTGCTTATAGATTAGTTTTTCAAAAATTTTTGACAAGTTTGGCAGGATTGATATACAGTAGGTCTGTAGTTGTTAACATCTGTGAGATCACCACATTTGTGGACAGGCGTTACTCTCGCTTTTTTTAGAATATCTGGAAAGGTTTGGAGTTCAAGTGACTTGTTGAAGAACAAAGCAATAGCAGGGGCTAAAGATCTGGAGGCTTTTTTGTAGATTAAAGTCGGTATCTCCTCAAGGGCACCAGACTTGGTTTTAAGGGAAAGGATTATCTCATTGACGTCAGTGGAATTAATAGGCTTTAGGTACAGAGACTGTGGATAGTTACCTGTAAGATAGTCCTTAATGTCAGTACTGGAAGATGGAATATCATTAGCAAGGGATGAACCAATGGAAGAGAAGAACCTATTGAACTCAATAGCAGAATCAGAGGCTGAAAGCTGACCATCGTTATTAGACAGGAGAGTCGGTTTGTTATTTAAAGACTTCTTTGATCCCAATATTTGTGAAATTGTTCTCCAAGTTTGTTTAATGTTGCTCTTTATTTGGGTAAATTTATCTTCGTAGTATTTAGTTTTGGCTCGTCTAATTATCTTAGATAGCAATAATGAGTAATTCTTTGAGAATTCTTTGGAGACAATTCCTAACCTATACTTCTTCTCAAGGTCATGTTTTTTATTGAAGTGAAGTTTTTTATTTCATTGAAGTGCGAACTAGCATAAATAACGGTAGTAGGTCTAAGAGACCCAACAAGCGAGAAGGAATATTCAATCGATTCAATTTCAACAATAAGAGGATTGACTGGGAAAGAATAAATGTAGACCTTGCAACCATTCAATGGGAGACGATCTTAAGCGACAAAACTCCCACACAGTTAAAGAAGTTAAAGTAAATTTAAACATAAATGACTACAATAGGTTAGGCAAGGAAATTCAACAGGAGAAACAGCTTTTGTCAGTACAGATGGAGGAAGTTACACAGGGAATAGAACAGTGCAAGAAAGATATGCAACTCACTTATGCACAAGTGGCCAAGGAGAAGGAAAAAATAGAAGAAGCAGTAAAGGAAGTCAAACACTGCAGCAACCAAGATAAAACAAACATTAGGCTAGAAGTGAGGAAAGAATTGGCATCTAACCCGAAGTTGGTGCAAAACACAGTTGATCGGAGTAAGTCCCTGATCATTTTTGGCTGCAAAGAAAAGGCGATAACATCTAGGTCAGAAAGAGCTGTAGAAGAAGCTAAAGTAGTAGATAAAATTGTTGGCCTCGTGGAAGGTCTTACAAACAGAGAGAATGTGTGCGACTACAGGAGAATAGGCAGGTACGTAAAAGGGAAAGATCGACCTTTGAGGATCACCCTAAACGGTGCCAAACAGATGGAAGAAGTACTAAGGAATGCTAGAAAATTGCAAAGGGATGAGGATGGGAAAGGGTGGTCATTAAGACGAGATCTTTCAAAAGAAGATAGAGAGAAGCTGAAACTGAACCTCGCCGAGGCAAAACATTTAAATGAGAGCAGGAATGAAGAAGAAATAAATTCTTTTTTCTACAAAGTGATAGGGGTAGGCAAACCAGTAAAGTGGTACATAAAGGCAAACCAACAAAATCAATAGAGAGAGGGGGAGTGAAGAATAAGGAGAGGGGGAACAAGTTCCTGAAGATTGCATACACCAACATAGATGGAGTGAGATCGAAGATACTGGAGTTAAGTGATGTAATACAGCTGCAGACACCAGACATTGTTGCACTCACGGAGACAAAACTTGAAGATGTAATTTTAAATGAGGTCATATTCCCGAGAGGCTACTCAATTTGGAGACGGGACAGAAAAATTAGGAAAGGCGGTGGCGTTGCTGTGCTGGTAAAAGAACACCTAAAGGTGAAGGAAATAATGACTGCCAATCCACAAGAAGTTGACATAATAGCACTAGAGATCTGCTATGAGGATGATAAACTAATGATGATAAATGCATATAGTCCACCGCCAAGCAGCACATGGTCAAAGGAGGAGCTAGATAGTAAACGTGAAGGTCTTATAACAATAATGAGAGAGATTATAGCGAGAGCGGATAACGATAGATCACGACTGTTGATAGTCGGTGACTTCAACTTGAAATCCATAGACTGGGAAGCATATGAAGCTAAAACAGAAGATTTTTGGACCTGTAAATTTGTAGACCTCATCCTGGAAACATTCTTGTATCAACATGTTAAACAAGCTACGAGGATGAGGGAAGGGGACGTTCCCTCCATGCTAGATTTGATATTTACCAGGAAGGAGGAAGAGATATTTGACATTCAGTACCTTCCTCCCTTGGGTAAAAGTGACCATGTCTTTTTGGGAATAAAGTATGCAATGCGTTATAAGCTGGAAGAAAATAAGGAGGTTGAAGCAGTTGAAAAACCAGACTTCAGGAGAGGACATTATGGTGACCTTAGAAATTTTTTTAGTGAGTATAATTGGACAGACTTGATGCTAGGCAAGGAAGTGAATGAGATGTATGTCAAGTTTTGTGAAATATATGATAAAGGCACAAAAAAATTTATACCAAAACAGAGATGCAGAACTAGGAAACAGGATTGGTTCAATAGAAATTGCGAGAGGGCTAGAGACCGAAAGACACAAAAATGGAATCAATACAGGAAGAGGCCGAACCCCCAAACATACCAGCGATACAAAGATGCGAGAAACAACTACACGGCAGTGAGGAGAGAGGCAGAAAGAAATTTTGAAAAAGGGATTGCGGACAAATGTAAAACAGAACCAGGTCTATTCTATAAATTCATAAACAACAAATTGCAGGTAAAGGATAATATTCAGAGGTTGAAAATGGGAAATAGATTCACGGAAGATGAAAAGGAAATGTGTGAAACACTAAACGAAAAGTTCCAAAGTGTGTTTGTACAAAATGAAATCTTTAGGGAACCAGACACAATAAGAATTCCAGAGAACAACATAGAGCGGATAGAGGTGTCTAGAGATGAAGTGGAAAATATGCTAAAGGAGCTCGGGAGGAACAAAGCAGCTGGCCCAGATGGCGTTTCACCATGGGTTCTGAGAGAATGTGCATCTGAGCTCAGCATTCCACTTCACCTGATCTTTCAGGCATCCCTGTGTACAGGAATCGTAGCAGACGTGTGGAAACAGGCTAACATAGTTCCAATCTACAAAAGTGGCAGCAGGGAAGACCCCCTCAATTATAGACCTGTATCATTGACAAGTGTAATAGTGAAAGTATTGGAAAAGCTAATCAAAACTAAATGGGTAGAACACCTGGAGAGAAATGATATAATATCAGACAGACAGTATGGTTTTCGATCAGGAAGATCCTGTGTATCGAATTTACTCAGTTTCTATGATCGGGCCACAGAGATATTACAGGAAAGAGATGGCTGGGTTGACTGCATCTATCTGGACCTAAAAAAGGCTTTCGACAGAGTTCCACATAAGAGGTTGTTCTGGAAACTGGAAAATATTGGAGGGGTGACAGGTAAGCTTCTATCATGGATGAAAAATTTTCTGACTGATAGAAAAATGAGGGCAGTAATCAGAGGCAATGTATCGGAATGGAGAAATGTCACAAGTGGAGTACCACAGGGTTCAGTTCTTGCACCAGTGATGTTTATTGTGTACATAAATGATCTACCAGTTGGTATACAGAATTATATGAACATGTTTGCTGATGATGCTAAGATAATAGGAAGGATAAGAAATTTAGATGATTGTCATGTCCTTCAAGAAGACCTGGACAAAATAAGTATATGGAGCACCACTTGGCAAATGGAATTTAATGTTAATAAATGTCATGTTATGGAATGTGGAATAGGAGAACATAGACCCCACACAACCTATATATTATGTGAGAAATCTTTAAAGAATTCTGATAAAGAAAGAGATCTAGGAGTGGTTCTAGATAGAAAACTATCACCTGAGGACCACATTAAGAATATTGTGCAAGGAGCCTATGCAATGCTTTCTAACTTCAGAATTGCATTTAAATACATGGATGGCGATATACTAAAGAAATTGTTCATGACTTTTGTTAGGCCAAAGCTAGAATATGCAGCTGTTGTGTGGTGCCCATATCTTAAGAAGCACATCAACAAACTGGAAAAGGTGCAAAGACATGCTACTAAGTGGCTCCCAGAACTGAAGGGCAAGAGCTACGAGGAGAGGTTAGAAGCATTAAATATGCCAAAACTAGAAGACAGAAGAAAAAGAGGTGATATGATCACTACGTACAAAATAGTAACAGGAATTGATAAAATCGACAGGGAAGACTTCCTGAGACCTGGAACTTCAAGAACAAGAGGCCATAGATTTAAACTAGCTAAACACAGATGCCGAAGAAATATAAGAAAATTCACCTTCGCAAATAGAGTGGTAGACGGTTGGAACAAGTTAAGTGAGAAGGTGGTGGAGGCCAAGACCGTCAGTAGTTTCAAAGCGTTATATGACAAAGAGTGCTGGGAAGACGGGACACCACGAGCGTAGCTCTCATCCTGTAACTACACTTAGGTAATTACACTTAGGTAATTACAGGGAAGAGCTCAACTGACAGCTGAAGCTTACAAGGTCTGCTTGAAGCACGTGCCTGTGAGGAGGGGCAGAAAGAGGACTACTCTAAAAAGAGAATGCAGACGACTATACAGGAGAAGGAAAAAAATAACGGAAATGTTTCGGCAGACATAACTATCACAAGCAAGGAAAATAAACCTAAGCAGGGAGATCGAAGAAATAGAACAAACGTTGAAGCGATCATATGAGTCTGAGAAAATGGAACTGGAACAGAGAGCTATACAAGAGATAAGGAAAAATACAAAATATTTTTTCACATATGCAAAATCAAAATCCAAAACCTCGACCAGTATTGGACCGTTAATTACAAATGAAGGTACGTACACAGAGGACAACAAAGAGATTAGTGAAATTCTAAGAAGCCAGTATGAGGCTATGTTTAGCACACCAATAAACAACATGAAAGTTGATGACCCAGACAGCTTCTTTATGAATGACACATTCAAGCTGCAGATAATATAATGGATATTACCACAAACTCGGAAGACTTTGAAAGAGAAATTGACAATATGCCTATGCACTCAGCTCCTGGGCCCGACTCATGGAATTCAATATTCATAAAGAAATGTAAAGTACCAGTAGCAAGAGCACTCAGCGTAATATGGAGAAAGAGCCTGGATACAGGGGAGATACCAGCAACACTTAAATCTGAAGATATAGCTCCATTGCACAAGGGGGGGGGGAGTAAAGCCTTGGCAAAAAATTATAGGCCAGTGCACTAACATCACACATAATAAAAGTGTTTGAAAGAGTGATTAGGAATCAGATTTCTAGTTTTATGGAAAAAAATGAATTGCACAATCCAGGACAACATGGATTTAGAGTGGGAAGATCCTGTCTGTCACAGTTACTCAACCACTATGACAAAATCACAGAAGCCCTAGAAGAAAAGCAAAATGCAGATGTTGTATGCACATACTTTGCAAAGGCGTTCGACAAATGTGACCATGGGGTGATAGCTCACAAAATGAGGTCAATGGGAATAACTGGAAAAGTAGGACGCTGGATACTCAATTTCCTGTCGAACAGAACACACAGAGTAACAGTCAATCAGATAAAATCGAGTCCAAGCGATGTTAAAAGCTCTGTACCTCAAGGTACAGCCCTTGCACCACTACTGTTCCTTATTCTCATATCTGATATAGACAAAAATACACTGTCACAGCTTTGTGTCGTCCTTTGCAGATGACACAAAAATCAGCATGAAAATTACCTCTGCTGAAGACATTGAAAAACTACAAGCAGATGTCAACAAAGTTTTCGATTGGGCAGCAGAAAATAACATGATGTTTAACAGTGATAAATTTCAGGTACTCAGGTATGGCAAAAATGAGGATCTGAAACATAATACAGGGTACAAAACACAATTGAATCTGCCCATAGTAGAAAAACAGCATGTCAAGGATTTGGGAATAATGATGTCCGACGATCTAACGTTTAGGGAGCATAACCAAGCAAACATCGCGTCAGCCAGAAAAATGATCGGATGGATTACAAGAACTTTCAAATCCAGGGATCCCATCACAATGGTTGTACTCTTCAAGTCACTTGTGTTGTCCCGTCTCGAGTACTGCTCAGTACTCACTTCCCCCTTCAGAGCAGGAGAGATTGCTGAAATAGAGGGAATACAGAGAACATATACGGCACGCATAGACGAGATAAAACACCTAAATTATTGGGATCGTCTCAAAGCTCTCCAAATGTACTCTCTAGAAAGGAGACGAGAGAGATACCAAATAATATACACATGGAAAATACTGGAGTGCCATGTCCCAAATCTACACAGTAAAATAACAACGTACTGGAGTGAACAATATGGAAGAAAATGCAAGATTGAACCAGTGAAGAGCAGAGGTGCCATAGGCACAATCAGAGAGTACTGTATAAACATCAGAGGTCCACGGTTGTTCAACGTCCTCCCAGCGACTAAAAGAAATATTGCCGGAACAACCGTGGACATCTTCAAGAGAAAACTGGACTGTTTTCTAAGAGAAGTTCCGGATCAGCCGGGCTGTGGTGGGTATGTGGCCCTGCGGGCCGCTCCAAGCAACAGCCTGGTGGACCAAACTCTCACAAGTCGAGCCTGGCCTCGGGTCGGGCTTGGGGAGTAGAAGAACTCTCAGAACCCCATCAAGCAGGTATCAAGCAGGTAGAGTTTTGTTTGGGTTTAAACTGTTAGTTTCAAAAAGGGAATCAAAACTGAGTCACTCAAACTATTTGGCTAGAATTAAACAAAAAGGCTAAAAATCTTATAACAGGAGACCACCAAACTTACAGGCCACCAAACTTAGATGCTTTGCTTCCATTCTGTCTATGGGATGAAATATCTAGAGCATTGAGGTCAAATAGTATTTGTGTTATGGGTGACTTTAATTTTAGTTTAATAAACTGGCTTAATAGAACAGGGAATAATGAAGTAAAAAAAATTCTAGAATTAATTGACGATTGCTTTCCTGCTTCCCTGATTGCAACACATCAACACAACACATTTAGGGGGGCTGGTAGCTGAGTGGATAACGCTCGGGACTCGTAATCCTGTGGCCCGGGTATGATTCCCGGACTAGGCGGAAACTAATGGGCAGAGTTTCTTTCACCCTGATGCCCCTGTTATCTAGCAGTAAATAGGTACCTGGGAGTTAGATAGCTGCTATGGGCTGCTTCCTAAGGATGTGTGTGTGTTGCACAACTAGGTGAATACATTAAGTTACCAATGCATGAAAATAATATTTTAGACTTGTGTTCATTAACAGGGAAACAGAAATTAGTGACATCGAAATAGAGAGTAAGCTAGGGAACAGTGATTACAAAGAAATCAGATTTAGATTTAGAGAAATGGAATAGATTCGTAGGAAAAAATTCTGTTAAAGTGCCAGATTTTCAAAAAACTGATTTTATTGGCCTAAGAAATTTTTGGGTGAAATAGATTAGAAAGTCCTGGGCATGGGGGGTGGGCCGGTCTTGGAGCAAGACGTGACTCCCAGCAATCGGTGATGTAAAAAGGGATTTCAATGTGGATTCAGAATATAACTTCCTTAAAAATATTCTATGTAAAGCATAGGAACGTTAGTATACAGTACCATTCAAATTGAATAAATCAAATAATAATGACCCAAAATGGATAACAAAGGATCTGAAGAAACTTACAGGTAGAAAGAGCTTGGTACTAAAGGATTAAGAATGGGAAGTCAATTTAGAACAAGAATTCATCCAACTGGTTAGAAATGTTAAAAGTTGAGATGTTAAGAAAGATGTTAAGAAAAAGAAAAATTGAAAATGTTAAAAGTTAAAATGTTAAAAGTAGAATTCATTCAACTGGTTAGAAAATGTTAAAAGTAAGTGCACTTTCATAAAGAGTGCAAAAAGACAATGAGGGCAAAAAAAAAAAAAGAGGTAAGGAGGGCATGCCAAGACAAATCCTAAATGATTTTTTCAGTTATATCAAACAAAGATTAGGGAAAGGATAGGTTCATTAAAAACTGAGACAGATCAGATAACTGATAATGACGAAGAGATGAGTAGTATTTTTAATAAATATTTTATCTCTATTTACTAAAGAACTTAACATTATGCCTTCAGCCAAACAAGTCTATGTGGGTGGGGACGAGGACAGGTTGACTAGTTCAGCAGTTACCAAGGAGGATGTTATTAAACAAATAGTGAAACTCAAGCCAAACAAATCCCCAGGGCCAGACGAAGTGTTTGCTAGGGTGCTTAAAGAACGCAAAGAGGAGCTTTGTGAGCCATTGTCTACCATATTTAATAAATCATTAGTCAGGCAGTGCCAGAGTCGTGGTAGGTTCCTAAGGTGGTTCCAATTTTCAAGAAAGGAGATAGAATACTTGTGTCAAACTATCGGCCAATTAGCTTAATGTCTTTTGTGGGAAAGTTACTTGAATCGATAATTGCAAATACCATTCGTCTTCATCTTGAAAAATATAAATTAATAAATGATTCACAACATGATTTTACAAATCGCCATGTTCATGTTTAACAAATTTGCTATCATTTTATTCCAGCATAGTTGAGGCAGTTGATAGTGGTAAGGTTTGTGATGTTGTGTACCTTGACTTTAGCAAAGGTTTTGATACAGTGCCACATGAAAGACTGATTAAAAAGACAGAGGTTCATGGTTTTGGGGGTGCTATATTAAGTTGGATTAGGGCATGGCTATACCAAAGGAAACAGTTAGTATAAATAAGTCAGAGTGGGAAAATGTTGTGGAGTGCCTCAAGGCTCTGTCCTGGGACCTCTGTTAATCATAATATATATAAATGATTTCATTTCAGGTTTGAGCAGCAATATTTTCAAATTTGACAATGATACAAAAATCGGGAGGAAAATAAACACAGAAAAAGACTCGCTATCACTTCAAGACGATCTAAATATGGTTTTGAAATGGTTAAAAGATTGGCAGATGCAGTTTAATGCTGATAACTCTAAGGTTTTGAGGCTAAGTAATGATGATAGTTACAAGATACGAGCTAGATGGTGTTGAGATTGTGAGGTCGGATTGCAATAGTAATCTAGGAGTTATGATTAGTAAGAATTTAAAACCAAAAAATCAGTGCATAGATGTTCATAATAAAACAAATAGGACACTGGGATTTAATTATCAAAGTGTTAGTAATAAGAAACCTGGTTGTGTTGTTCAGCTATATCTTGCTTTGGTTAGGTCCCATGTAAATTATGCAGTTCAGTTTTGGTCACCGTACTATAGAATAGATATGAATTCACTAGAACGCATCCAGTGTAGGTTGATAAAGTTAATTCCACAAATTGGAACGCTGTCACATGAAGAAAGATTGACAAAGCTTAAATTACATTATCTAGAAAGGCAAAGAATTAGAGGTGAAATAATAGATGTGTACAAGTGGATGAACGGACATAACAAAGGGAATATTAATACTGTAGTGTATTAAAAGTATCAACACAAGACAGAAAACAAAACAATGGGTATAAATTGGAAAAAGTTTAGATTTAGGAAAGACCTGGGTAAATACTGGTTTTGTAACAGGGTTGTTGATTTGTGGAACCAATTATCACGTAACATAATAGAAGTAGGATCCCTTGATTGTTTTAAGTGTAAGTTAGACATATATATGAATGAGATCGAGTGGATATAAATCGGAGCTGCCGCGTATGGGCCGATAGGCCTTCTGCAATTACCTTTATTCTTATGTTCTTGTGTTTTCGACACGTAATCGAGAATTCCAGGTTCGAATCCTGGGCTGGACAAAAATGATTGGACACATTTGTTCACCTGATGCCTCTATTCACCCAGCAGTGAGTAGGTACTACAGCATGGAGTTAGTCAGCTTGTTGTGGAGTTGCATCCTAGGTAGGGTCAATAATTTGTCCGGGGGGGGGGGGGTCACCATAGAGTCAAACATGTATGGTATGAATACACACTGGCTTCCTGTCCCCAGTCACAGTGAATTATAATTATTATATATTGCACAAACAGTCACAGTAAATTACCAAAATTATTAAGATCATTTCAAACCACTTAGTTTGGAAGAAGAAAGTATGCAAGATTTAATAATTTGACTTTATATTTTTATGCGTCTTGATCTTCGGTGGTCTAAGAATTCCCACTCCCGCTCAGCAATACTCTTGTTTCAGATAGTGGTTATTATTTTGCTATGAGAACAGAAGATATGGAAGATGCTGGGAGCTGCAGTGAACTATTGAGGAACATTGCAGATGAATGGGCCACTGAAGCTGCAACAGTACAATTTGCCTGGGATGTTATAGGCCAGGCTGGCAATGTGTCACTTGATGTAGCTCGCCACATTCTTGCTTCCTACAGGGCAAAGTGTTCAGGTGGGTCAGAGTCTAGGGCTAATGCATGCTCGAGAAAACCTGTTCATATATATCCCATTTAGAAGTACTGTACCTTTTAATTTAAAAGTGTTTGTTTGTATTTGATATTAATTAAGATTTCTATTCAGTAATTATAGAATGCACTATCATATTGACATGAAACTTAAAGGCTAAATTTTGAAGTAAAAGGTGTTTTCGATATTGAAATTAATCAAAGTAACTGTATGGTAAGATGTTCTTAGTTGCACTGTTTTATCCATTCCTATGAGTATTGTGACCTTCTGTACCTTACCTAGATTCATGGTTATTGGTGCAGGCAAATAAAATTACTGCACCAATTTTTTATTTTGTGCCACAGGGCACAAAATATGGAATCGCTATTTGTAATGCTTAAGAGTCGCTTGAGATCAATCTAGAGAAAATTCAGAATGGTCTGTTCTCAAGCCCAAGTTAACAAAACTTCTATGGGTTGCGAGCAGGAATCAGTTTAACTCTGTTGTTAAATTTAACAAGCAGTGATTTCAAAAGGGTTGTGACTTTCTGAGTTTGATTCTTCTTATTTAACTGGGTTCAGTTTGTTGGTTTTCATCTGTCTTTGCTGGAAATCAGGCAGTTTTCTTTCCCATATCTTTGGTTAGTGTTAAGATACAGGACTAGAAGTGATTTAACAAACAGATTTCCACACTGTATTTTCTGGGGGAGCCCCATCGGCTCCCCGGAGCTAACCGGGCTAATATGAATGTATTAGACCCTGGCATCAGTCAATGTACATGGAGTTCTAGGCCTACCAGGGACCATGAGCCAGAATCTGGCCCCCTCAGAGAGGCACGAGGAGCAATGGCCTATAGAAACCCCGGTGTGGTTGGAAGCATCCTATGTCTGCCATCGACCGGGTCAGGCACCCAGAAAGGTAAGCGCCCCAAAACCAACTCCTATTCTGGTTAAAATATTGCTATAGAAAGCCGAATAAGTAGACAACTCCCCAAATGAAAACAAGCTAACAAGTATGATGTCACGACTTCACTGTGCCGCTGTCTGCGCAACCCTCCCTCCCTCCCTGGGAGGAGGGGGAGCCCCAGACCCCCTGTGCCGGCTATCCAAACACCTAGTTCTATGGCCGATGTGAACTGGTAAGGTTGTACACCTCTGGCTCCTGTTTTCCAGTTCTGTGCCTTATGGTGTGATCCTGTCTACTAAGTGGTTTGCGAGTCAGGAGTAATTTCATAAGTATAGTACTCAGGTTGCATGCGCTTAAGGTCCCCTTCCCTAGGTGCCCTGTAAGTACTGCCCTTGGGGCTTGGGGCCACCTTCCACAAGTCACCTTGGGGTCTACCTCTGTTAGGTTTTTTGCTGCTTGGTGATTGACCGTCTTTGGAGTCAGCTGGGGTGTTTCACGCACCACTGTTTGCCTCTGGGTAGGAGGTAGTTTTGTCACTGGTTGGGGCGCAGAGTACTGTACAGGTAGTTTTCATCTCTCATAGCGACCGGTTCTGTTCCACCTGGGCACGTTGTCCTCTTGCGGGGGTTTTCTTTCTGTTTTCCTGCCTGGTGGGGGGGGGGGGGTCTGCTCCTTGGTTTGGTCACACCCATTTATATCTTGGTGGTCCTCCACTAGGACCACCTAGTGTACACGGCCCGGGGGTTCAGCTTTAGCAATTTGCTTGGTAACTTTGGGTGCCGGTCAGCAGTACCCTGCCTGGGCTTCCCTTTGCTAAATTACACGACTAAGGGCCCTGGGAAACCCCGCAGGGGCTCTTAGTCCAATGGATGCGACCCCTGGGTCCCCTCTCGCTTTGTGAGAGTTTGTAGGTTGCTCTGTCCCCTTGTCTCAGGGTGACACTCATTGGTTGTGCCTCCATCATGCTGCCTGTTGGGTCAGTGACACCTTCGACCCAGAGTCTTGCTAGTTTTGTTCCTTGTTCATACACCAATTCACCCAGTTCGATGATCATGATATGCGGGTGCAGGCAGCTTCAGCGTTGCATGCTTGGGTTAGGTTGCTACAACACGCTAGGTTGGTTGCTACCACCGATGCCCCAAGACTGCCCCGTTTTGGTTATGGGGACCCGGACTTCGGGGTGTTAGTCGCTTTGTGTTGGTTGGACCTGGAGGCTTTCGGCCTCCCGCATCCTGCCTCATGTGGTGTCGGAGGCCATAGAGGCTTACCTCCTGCACTTCCTTATTTAGGTATAGGAGGCGGCGCTCCTCCATTGCTCTTCGTGGATTACGCCTCCATAATGGATCCTTCTTCTTTCACATTTGGATCTTCTCCTTACTGGGTTTGTTATGAGGTTCCAGAGTCGTCCTGGCTTGAGGACTGTCCCTTTTTTCTCGTTAGAGGCGTGGCACTCGTTCTGTCGGTCCCGTGCGCTTGAGTGGTGCGAGGTTCATACGGTGGCCCAGGTTTTCCTGGGGGGGGGGGGGGCAACTTTGAGCACCTCAATGCGTGCTTTTTCACCCCTGTTTTTCCTCGGGGTGTCGGTGTTGTGCAGCTTCATGCGCATGCTGATGCGTAAGGGGCATCAGCCCTTTCGCAGTTTGTCCCATTGAAGGGGCGATGACGAGGGGAGACTTGCTCTGTTTGCTCATGCCTGGTCCCACGATTTGTGGGCCTTTCAGGTCTTTTCGTACAGCCTACGGTGGCATTGGGTGGCCCCTCCTCCTTTGGTGGGTTCGAGGTTGGCAGGGCAGGCTTCTTCTCCTGCGTTCTGTCGGGTCATCTTGGAGTGGGCTCGCTTGGGTGTGGTCGAAACGACCTTGTCCCTCCAGTGGGTTTCCCACCTGTTTCCGGTTCCGAAATGGGACTGTGCAGACCTCAGGTTCATTTTGGACTTGTCCCATCTGAACTCGTGGACTTATTGCCCCTCCTTTTGGATGACTAGTCTGGCCTAGGTCCGTCTCCTCTTGGAGCTGGGTGCTTGGATGGTGTCCCTGGACTGGGATGCTTATTCAAATTCAAATTCAAATTTTTTATTCAGGTAAAAGTACAGACATAGAAGGTGAGTTACAAACATAAAGTTGGATTTACAGATAGAGCTAGTACAGTACATACAATACCTAAAGCCACTAATACGCATAGCATTTTTTGGCAAAATACTATGCGCACATCCCGGTTCATCCGGGATTCAGGGATTGGCTCAGTTTTGTACTGGGATGTCAGGGTTACCGCTTTCGTTGCCTTCCATTTGGCTTGAATCTGGTACCTCGCATTTTCACATGCCTTACTTGAGTCGCGGTGGCCTGTCTGCGTCTTTTAGGGATTCGGGTTCTGGCCTATCTCGACGACTGGCTGGTGTGGGCTCAAATCTGTGTGTCTGCTCCCCAAGAATTTGGTTCTTTCCCAGCTCACTGGGTTCTGGTTCTTGGCGAATTGGAGGAAGTTCCATCTGGTTCCCTCTCAGGTTTGATCTTGGCTGGTTCTTGTGTGGGCTTCTCGGACCACTTCCTTGTTTCTCCCACCGGAGGCTCTGCATCGACGAAGGTCCCACGTTTGCCTGTTTCTGGGGGGGCTTCTGCATCACACGGTGGTTGCTCGAGAGTTTGTATGGGAGCGCGAACTTTACTATGATGGTCTACCCGCCAGGTCAGGTTTGGCTTTGTTGGCTCTTCTGGTTTCTTTGCGGACATCCCTTCCGCCTCTCTCGCGATCGCTGGGTTCAGCCTCCGGGGGCCGTGCGTCGGTTGCTGCATCGCCGGCATTCTCTTTGGATTTTTCAGGGTTCAGTGCCTTGGCGCCTACTCAAGTCCTCACTCGATGTGTTCATGGACGCGTCGTCTCTTGGCTGGGGCTTTGTGACCAGTGTTCACCAGGCCGGCCAGGGACAGTGGGGTTCGTCCTTCCATCGAGCACACAATATGGTGCGGGAGTTTGTGGCTGTGTAGATGTCGCTTCAGAGGGTTTGGGTTGCTCGCGGATCAACGATTCAGCTCCATTCGGACTGCTCCCCGGTAGTTCATTGCCTGAACCACAAGGGGGCTTGATGCGGTCCTTGGCTCTTTGGGGCTGGTCGCTTTAGGTGACTCGTCTGCTAAGTTCTCGGGGTTTGGCTTTCCTGGCCATTCATGTTTGGGGGGTGGGGGGGGGGGGAAGGTTCCAATGTCCTGGTAGACGGCCTGTCTTGGTTCATTCCCCTGTCCACAGACTGGACGGTCGACACCGACTTGTTCAGTTGGCTTTGTTGGACATATGGGCTCCCGGACGTGGACCTCTTCGTGTCGGCTTGGTCGCGGCGTCTTCCTATATATGTGTGGCACCCTTCCCCAACTGCGAGGCTGTCAGGGTTGATGCCTTCAGGCAGGGCTGGTCGAGGTGGGGTTACCTATACCTCTTCCCACCGGTTCTGCTGTTTCTCCAGGTCCTAGCCCTCTTGGAGACTTACCAAGGGAGAGTAGTCCTTCTGGCCCCTTGGTGGCTGGGCCAGCCTTGGTTTCAGGCGCTGCTTGCTTGGTGTCCAAACCTGGGAGTCTTTCCGCGGCTCCACCTCTTTCAGCAAATCCGGCCAGTCCGTTACGTAGCTGGTTCGACCTTCTCCTCAAGTCTTCACGTCTGGTCTTTCGGACATGGGCCTATCATTACTTGTATGGTGAGCAGGTAGCTTCGTCGATGGTGTCCCACGTGCGTGCTTCATCTCGGCAGCAGTATGAAGTTTCCTGGCAGTCCTTCCGTTATTTCTTATCCCTTCATAGGTTTACTTCTGTCTCTGATGAGGTTGTCTTGTCCTTCCTTTCATGGTTGTTCCAAGACCGTCATCTTATGCCAAATACTGTCGCTACGTATCGTGCGGCGCTGGCTGGTGGAGCCGCTGCAGCTTGCGTTTGACATTGATGTTATGTCTGCACTGTTCAGCAAGCTATCTCATGCCTCGTTTCACCTCCAGTCTACTCATGCGCCGCCTGAGCCGTCCTGGTCGTTGGACCAGGTGCTTTCCTTTCTCTCTCCTCCTTGGTTTGTGGTGGCCCCCTCAGTTCAGGATTGCTTTGCGAAGGCCCTTTTCTTGTTGGCATTGGCCTCTGGGGGGTTAGGTTGGGGAGCTTATGCTCTTCTCCGGCGCAGAGGTTTTTGCTCTTTTGGTCCTGGTGGTAGGTTTATTCGTTTGCAGCCATCTCATTCTTTTCTGGTGAAGAATGACACTGCTGTTTTCAAGAGGGGCCCTTAGGTTGTTGATGCTTGGTTAGTTCAGCCGGTGGTGAATTACATGTTGTCAGGTTGCGACTCCGCCGTTACCTACGCGCCATGGCCTCGGTGGCCGAGGATGCGCTTTGGGTTGAACCGGTTTCCCTTCTTCCCTGTTTCAGGGTTTGGGTCTCCCAGGCCGTCTGCAGGGTAAAACGGTCCAGCCAGGCTGCGGTCTATCCTCGTTCCTACGATGTTGGTAAGTTTGCTGCATTGGCTGCTGTCTTCAGTAACATGTCTTGAGCTGACATTCGGACACGGGGTTTTTGGAGGTTGAACAGGGTCCTGACCACTCATTACCTTGTCAGTGTTTCTTGACCTAGTAGGGCCTGTGTCGCTTTGGGTCGGCGGTTGTAGCCAGTTGTCTCGACTTCACGTTGAGGAGCGAGGGCCAACCGCCTCCTGGGTAAGCCCCTCTGGTTTTTGTCTTTAGGTAAGTAGCCCTGTGGAGCAGACGGGGCTTTCCCCAGAAAACCAGCGTTTTATTGCATTTAATGTCATTTAATAGGCGAGACCTGGAGGCTCCCCGGCAACCCTCCCTCCCTCCGGTTGGTGGTTTTTCGCGTGTTTTGACATCCAGCCTTAGAACTAGGGGTTTGGATAGCCGACGCAGGGTCTGGGGCTTCCCCTTCTCCCTCCCAGGGATGGGGGGGTTGCGCAGACAGCAGTGCAGTGACGTGGTGATGTCATGCTCGTTTGGTTATTTTCATTTGGGGGAGTTTTGTCCACTAGTTCGGCTTTCAGTAGCAATATTTTAACCAGAATGGGAGGGGGTTTGTTTTGGGTCGCTTTCCTTTCTGGGTGCCTGACCCGGTCGATGGCAGACGTAGAATGCTTCCAACCACACGGGGAGTTTCTATAGGCCATTGCTCCTCGTGCCTCTCTGAGGCAGCCAGGTTCTGGCACGTGGTCCCCGGTAGGCCTAGAACTCCATGTGCAATGACTGATGCCAGGGTCCAATACATTCATATCAGCCTGGTTAGCTCTGGGGAAGCCTCCCGGTCTCGCCCAGAAAATGGTGTTTCATTACATTCAAAGCTGATTTTTTAAATTTTCTGGAACACCACAGAGTCCTGTGGTGGCTCTGTGGTGCTTGCTGCATGGCATGCTCTACCCAATTCAATCCATGCTAGGTGCTTACCAGTCATTTATAAGCCAATGGGGAAACCACAGGCCAAAACCTGGCCCCACTCTTAAGAGGTACAAGGAGCAGGGAATTGTAGTTCATGTTAACCAAGGAAAGGCCACCAGAAATTTGGCCAAATGAAAATAAATTGATGACAGCAAAATTAAAAAAAAAAAAAAAACATAAACAGGACAGCAAAGCCCAAGATTCATAAACCACTTGGTGATGAAGCAGTTATCATGTTAGTACCACCTGCACACACCTAAGGACTTGCATACCTTCTTTCTTGATTCCCTAACCTTGACACCTTAGTCATTTTGTCTGATGTGATGATCTATGATGCCCCAGTTACACTGCTCCTGCCGCCCCAGCACCCTTTGATCAAAGACCCGTTTTTCAGACGTGTTGTCCATCCTGGACATTGTTTTTGTCCTGTGGATGCTATTTGTGTATGTTCTATATTTTGGTGTTTGCTTCTCTCTCCTTTCCTTCCTGTCTTACCCAGCATTGTGTGTCTTTGGTCACTTCGATGTAATTCCTTGCTGGGGCAGGCCCTTCTTGGCTCTGTCTTTTCCGCGTGGGGCATTGTCAGGCAGTTGCTGCTGTGTGGCTGTTTTGTTGTGGAGTACAGCCAATGCGGAAACCTTGGGTCAGCCATTTTGCATATTGTACTTTGGGTTGAGCGAGTGTGGTGCTCTGCTGGCTTCCTGTTTTCTTTGAATGCTCTTGGGAGTTTGCTAGACTGTTCCTAGGTTGTTTGGTAGGAGAGGTACAGTATTTAAACTGATGTTTCCTGCTGCCCTCTGTTTCTCTAGAGCAGCATTTCTTAACCTTTGTACCCTTGAAGTAATTCCAGGTCGTACTTTAAACATATGGATATCATTGTCATCTGAAAGGAAACGATTACTGTCCTTGCTCTTGATACAGTACTGGTTAAATGATACAATTAAACACAAACATTACTCAAAAAATACCTTTGCATAGGATTAGAATTAAGCCATGATGCACGTCGGACCCTGTAGACTGAAAAGTGTCTCCCTCAATGGAAGGAAACCGAGCCTTAACCACCATGCTGCGCCGAGTTTATTGTGAAATTCCCCGGAGCCGGTCGGGAGCCGGTCGGCTGAGCGGACAGCACGCTGGACTTGTGATCCTGTGGTCCTGAGTTCGATCCCAGGCGCCGGCAAGAAACATTGGGCAGAGTTTCTTTCACCCTATGCCCCTGTTACCTAGCAGCAAAATAGGTACCTGGGGTGTTAGTCAGCTGTCACGGGCTGCTTCCTGGGGGTGGAGGCCTCGTCGAGGACCGGGCCGCGGGGACACTAAAAAGCCCCGAAATCATCTCAAGATAACCTCAAGATAACCCGTGCGCATGAAATAAAGTGTTCACAAAAAATTCTTTTTTTCTTCGTAAAATGATAAATTCCCTTCCCTGAACATATCTGTGTAAAAAAAATACCAAATTCCTACTCACACAGCCAAATTACACAGCCAAATTACTTTGGCTGTGGGGACGTGGACAAGGTGTGCTGTGACGTCATCAGGGCCTGGTCGCGCGGGCCATTCAAGCACTGGGTGTTGCCACAAATATATTTTCGATTATTTCTTCTATGTATTTCCAATGCGGTCTTATTTTATTTTTTTTATCGTACTGTATATGATGCATATTTGTGTCCTTTACAATATGTATACAGTAGAATGTTCATAATGTTCCATGGAACTGTGATACATGTGTCAGTAATCAGGTAGCACTGCAGAGAAAACAATTCATTTATGTATCATCTAAATAAATTGGAGATAGCATAGGATTGCAAGGGTGATTCTCAGAGCTTCAACTGGATACCCTCGTTGTATCGTCCTCATAGGTGCTGTATCACTTACATCCGACCTTTGTGTTAGGTCCTTATTGCGCCTAGCTTCATCAATATTATGACCCTTATGTTCTTCAAACAATAAGGTTTGAATTTCACCGACAGAGCGTTATCTTTCAACACCACGCTGGACAGGTGTTTGGGAGCCAGAGACGCGTGCGCCACCCATGGTTGCTCACTGAGAACTAACCCAGCCAGCAGCCCTAGGGCATTCTGGAAATTTTTTCCAAGATGGCTGCCTCTCACTGGAGATCCTAAGAGTCCATTTCGTACACAACCAACCTCGTACACATTTAGAATGGGTACCGAAAAATCAGAGAGTTTTCTCGGTTGATGAAGTTTCCCGCCGACCGAGAATACTCGGTTGGTGCAGTTAAGTGTTTAAACTACACCCTCTTGGAGCATATTTTTTAAACCAAGATTCCATGGAGCCCCAAGGTAACTACAGGTTCTGCAAAAGATAGTGATAATTAGGTTAATTCTAATCTTATTATCACTATCTTTTACAGAACCTGTAGTTTGGGATTCCATGGAACCTTGGTTGAAAAATAATGCTCGAGTGGGTGTAGTTTGAGGCTCTGTTTCCTTCCCTTGAGGGAGACACTTTTCAGTCTACAGGGCCTGACGTGCATCATGGCTTCGCCCTGAGATCTTCATTTTTCGATGCTCTTGGCCAGGAAGAAGTCCAGGGTGGATTCTTGGATGCCTTCCCCATGTTTGGTCAATCATGTTTCGTCAGGGTTTTTGCTTTGCACACTATCTGTTTTGTCAATTTTTTTTTTTTTGGGGGGGAGGGGGGAAGGTATCCCCATTTTGCCCTTCTATGTAGGTTTTCCTTCATTTTTCATGACTTTTCTATATACAGTATGTCTGTTTCTGCTTGCACAGGGAGGCATGGTACTTTTATGTCCGTGGTTGTCTGGGCTGGTGCTCCTCCTTGCTCCTGATGTCTATTTCTGGTTGCCATCAAGTTTCCTGGATTCATCATCTTTCTGGAGTTTTCCCTTTTGGGGCATGAGTCTCAATTGTGTTTTGGGTCCTGTGTATTGCCCTGGCTTGTAGATTTTTCCATTTGGGAGAAGAGGGGGGGGGGGGGGGGGTTGACACGTGGCTTCAATTCACCTGCTGTTCTTGGGTGCCCACTTTCTTCTGGTGGGCATTGGTACCTCCCAGTTCCCTTGGGTTGCTTGGCTCTTGCCCTCTGTGGCTCCAGGCACTATGGGGGATATTTGCCTATCGTTTTCCAGTCGAAGCGCTGGCAGCTGTTTCCTGGTATTTAGCCATTCACTTGACTTTAGGCAAGCAGTCTCCTCCTATGTTTGGTTTAGGCTTGGTTCCTTTCCTTGATGTCCATTCCTCCTCTTACCTCATTTAATTTTTCTAACAGTAGCTGTTTTTGGGAGGAGCCCCATTGGCTCCCTGAAGCTATCACACTGAATAACTGCCATACAACTTAGTGCCATCAGTCACTGAGTTCTGTTTGCCTACTGGGGAGAGCGAGCCAGAGCCTGGCCCCCTCAGAGAGGTGCAGGGAGCGATGGAATATAAACACTTTACATTTAAAGTTTACCATCCTTGTCATCATCCAAAGGAAGGCACCCAGAAAGATATTCAAATCAAAACAGATTACTGCATGGATAAAAACGATTTAATGATATTTGCGTAGGTGCTGGGTATTTTACTTGGTGTTAATATATGTGGTTTTGGTAGGGGTGCCACATTGTCTGTGTCCTGTCTAGCATTTGACCAAGTTGATGGTAGAGTTTGGACATTTCTCCCCATCCTTTTCCTGTTTTCCTAAATATATACATACCATGGGTATACTAAATATACCCCTGGTATGTATGGGTGTTCCTGTATTCATAATTGCATTCTTTTAACTTTATTCGCTTGGTTCCTTTGATATGAAATGCTGAGCAATCTCTGTTAAAACTTCTTTCTTGTTAAAACTTTGTTAAAACTTCCTTCTTGTTTAATGAATTTTTAGTATTGGGTGGAAAAATTTGCAATTTTCAGAGCAACATATACCTCTATTTAGGATATGTGTTGTTTCTCGAGTGTTTATATTTACATGTTCCAATAGCTCTTCCTAATAGCTCATATTTATATACACAGCATGTATAATATTGGTAGCTTCCTGGTTCATGTTTTGTTGGATTGTGTGGGTTTATCTTCAGTACACTTCGTGTTGGCTCTTTGCTGAAAGTTGTAGGTCAAGTATTTTTCAGATTCATTCAGTCTCTCCTTATTAATCCTTAAGCTGCTAAGGGGTTCTGAGGAGATTTACACCCCTGTGAGCAAGAAAAAAAATTCAAAAAAATTATTTCGTCTTCTAAAAATGTTAATTTGTGTTCCCTGAGCACGGGAAAAAATAAAAAAATAAATCGTAGGTGACATATTTTGGGCGCAATAAGCCGAGGAAGTCTGGCAAAATGTGGGCGTTGACAGAGCGGTCGTCAGAGGCGGTTAGTGTCACCCGAGCTGACAGTGGGAGTTGCTACAAAGATATTATCACCTAATTATTTCAATGTCTCTGATTTTTTCTTAGTTTTTTTGCAGTAATATTCAATAGTGTGTAGTGTGATAGATTTATATAATAAAATGTGTGAATCATCGCTATACTCAAGTATGGTGTTCATATTAGTGATTCAATTATTACGTTCATAAAGCAATAAACAAATAGTTTTACAGTTATTACACTATATACACACATTATATATAAGTAACTACATGTTTTGTTCACCACAACTGTACAACTGTGCTTCAGGCATAGTTAGTTCAGGCACTAAGAGACATCGCTACACACACACATAGTCAGCTGGCGGCTGCCCCCCTTCACTCATTTAACCCTTAAATAGCGCATAGCTATATACCATTTGACACCCACAGGCGCATACCCAAAAAAAAAAAAAAAAAAAATTATTTTTTCTTCCTAACCTGTTAATTTGTGTTCACTGATCACGGGAAAAATAATAACAAAATCGTAAGTGGCATATATTGCCCACTATAGGGCGGGGAATTCTGGCAAAAATCAGGCGCTGACTGAGCGTGCGTCCCAGGCGGTCTGTTGATCGCCAACTGTCAGGCCAGAGTTTCCACAAAGAGATAATTACCTAATTATTTCAATGTCTCCGATTGATTTTTCGTAGTTTTTTTGCTGTAATATTATTCAATAATGTGTAGTGTGATATATTTATATAATAAAATGAGTGAATCATCGCTGTACTCAAAAAAATGGTGTGCATATTGTTGATTCAATTATGTTCATCAAACAGTGAACAAATACTTTGTCGGTTATTACACTATATACACAGGTTATATATAAGTATCTGCAAGTTTTGTTCACCATAACGAACCACTAAGTTGGTATGCTGAGTGGCTGCCACTCCCTCCCTCACCTCACCTCACCTGACTTGCCACCATTCTCCACCCACCATACTGTTTTTGCTTTTATATACAGACGTTATATATAAGTATTTACATGTTTTGTTCACCATAACTGTACATCTAAGCTTGTATGGTGAGTAAAGGCTCAAAGACGTAGCTACTCACACAGTCAGCTGGTGGCGGCCGCCCTCAAGGCCAGACACACTAATATTTCTCCTACAACAATACTGTTTGTGGTGTTATTATGCTATATACACACATTATATATAAATATCTACCTGTTTTATTCACCATACTTGTACAAGTAAACTGGTATGGTGCCCAAAGACCATCGTGGTCATCAGTAAACAACATGATAAGTCCTGCAGACGACGCTCCTCCCTCACCAAAATGGCGGCTCCCAACCTCTTACTCTCGCTGTTATCTCACACTATACACACGTTATATATAAGTATCTACATTTGTGTTCACCATAGCGAACCACTAAGCTGGTATGGTGAGTGCAGTCAATAAAAGGTGGCCAAACACACTCAAAAGACAACACCACCATCCTCCCTCCCACAGCATTACTCCTCCCTCCATGGCGCACAGCACCAAATATCACCACAATCCTGCTATTATCAGAACCCTGGTCAGTTTTATCACAGTCAGGGGTCTTCTGTAATAATATCATCGCTACATAATAGCATGAACAAGTATATTATGGCATTTTTAGGCGATGCTGTGGTCACAAGCTGAACAGCAGTGCTGTGAGTTCATGCTGCGTGCGTCAGGCTTGGTAGCTGACTCAATACTGAGGCCCCTAACACCCGAGAGTTTGGCCCACGATTTTTAAAAAAAATGGCGTCTGTTTACAAGAGCCCTGATGAAGGTGTAGTG
Source organism: Procambarus clarkii (assembly GCF_040958095.1). NCBI lineage: Eukaryota > Metazoa > Arthropoda > Malacostraca > Decapoda > Cambaridae > Procambarus > Procambarus clarkii. The sequence goes on from NC_091181.1 coordinate 25,037,643, forward strand.
AACCCCGTGTATCCGCGGGCCGTTTAAATCTTGCGTAGTACTCCAAAGCATCACATGATGCGATGCGCAATTTACTGCAAGTCGGTCAAAGCATCATATGATGTTATGCGCAATTGAAGGGTTAAGGTCAGGCGCACTAAAATTTCCCCCCCAACAATACTGTTTGGGCTATTATTACACTATATACACATATTATATATAAGTATCTATATGTTGTATGCACCATAACTGTACACCTAAGCCTGTAGGGTGCCCAACGAGCATAGTGGCCACCCTCTACACAGACAAGTCATGCAGATGATGCCACCTCCGTCACCCAAATGGCTCCTCCCAGCATAATCCTTTTGCTGTTATTACACTAATACACACATTATATATAAGTATCTACATTTCTGTTCACCATAGAGAACCACTAAGCTGGTACGGTGAATGCAGACAATAACAGGTGGACACACAGTCGGTAATCTCCCTCCCTCCCTCAGCATTACTCCTCCCACACAGAGCTAATTATCACAACAATCCTGCTATTATCACAATCCTGGTCATTTTTATCTCAGTCTGGGGTCATCTGTAATACTGTCATCGCTAAATAATAGCAGTTACATATTTATTTTGACTTTTTTAGGCGATACTGTGGTCACAAGCTGAACAACAATGCTCTTAGCTCATGCTGCGTGCACCAGCCTTGGTTGCTCCCACAGTACTGTGGCTCTCACACCGGAGAATATTGCCCACGATTTTTTTAAACATGGTGTCTGGTTTACAAGAGCCTGAGGAAGCTGATGTGAACCCCGTGTAGCCGCGGGCCATTTGAATCGTGCCTGGCACCCAATGACGTATGTATATGCCATGTGCTCGGTGGGACATGTTACTCATGGCATATATATATGCCATGTGCAGTTTAAGGGTTAATTTTGCATCATTTGCAAACATTAACATTAATGAGCTCACTCCCATCTGTGTAAAAAAAAAAAAAAAAAGTTATCTTGTCAAGAACTCAAAGGGAGCCGGTCGGCCGAGCGGACAGCACGCTGGACTTGTGATCCTGTGGTCCTGGGTTCGATCCCAGGCGCCGGCGAGAAACAATGAGCAGAGTTTCTTTCACCCTATGCCCCTGTTACCTAGCAGTAAAATAGGTACCTGAGTGTTAGTCAGCTGTCACGGGCTGCTTCCTGGGGGTGCAGGCCTGGTCGAGGACCGGGCCGCGGGGACACTAAAGCCCCGAAATCATCTCAAGATAACCTCAAGATAACCTCAAGAAATTGCTCTCCTTCCATTTGTGATCTATGATTAACAAAATCTGTTGTGCCATGGTTAAAATTCCCCCCATTATAAAAGCCTGGGCTTCAGCCGCTGCATTTATCACATCACACAGATCAGTAACTTCCTCTGCTGTTGTGGTGTATGCCCTGTAATGTACTACCACTGTCAGTTTGCTACCATTTTGAGATAATATATTGCACTATTCAGATTCTGAGGATCCTATGTTTAATTCCTTATTGCCGCTTGATGTCAAGTTCTCTTTTATACCATTACGCCATCTGCTCTTGTTGTTCCGTACTTTCTGAAAGGTGTGTGGTATCCTGGGAGCTGATCGGCTGAGCGGACAGCACACTGGACTTGTGATCCTGTGGTCCTGGGTTCGATCCCAGGCGCCGGCGAGAAACAATGGGCAGAGTTTCTTTCACCCTATGCCCCTGTTACCTAGCAGTAAAATAGGTACCTGGGGTGTTAGTCAGCTGTCACGGGCTGCTTCCTGGGGGTGGAGGCCTGGTCGAGGACCGGGCTGCGGGGACACCAAAGCCCCGAAATCATCTCAAGATAACCTCCTGGAAAAGACAGAATTCCCCTCTACACTTATGTTTTCATCCTCATGCTTTGCTGATCCCAGTGATGTTAGAATTCTCAATCTCATTTTATGCTCATACAGCCCATCCTCCTAAGGTTTTCCAACATCAAGATAACGGTCAATTTAAAATGTCCTCTCTTAACCCTTAAAGTGCGCATCACGTCATATGACGTGCTGGACGTTGTGCCAGTAAACTGCGCATCACGTCATATGATGTGTTGGAGTACTACGCAAGATTTAAACAGCCCGCGGATACACGGGGTTCACCACACCTTCATCAGGGCTCTTGTAAACAGACGCCATTTAAAAAAAAAATCGTGGGCCAAACTCCCGGGTGTTATTGGCCTCAGTATTGAGTGAGCAACCAAGCCTGACGCACACAGCATGAGCTAACAGCACTGCTGTTCAGCTTGTGACCACAGCATCGCCTAAAAATGCCAAATTATACTTGTTCATGCTATTATGTAGCGATGATATTATTACAGAAGACCCCTGACTGTGATAAAACTGACCAAGGTTCTGATAATAGCAGGATTGTGGTGATATTTAGCGCTGTGCGCCATGGAAGGAGGTGTAATGCTGTGGGAGGGAGGGTGGTGGCGATGTCTTTTGACTATGTGTGGCCACCTTTTATTGACTGCACTCACCATACCAGCTTAGTGGTTCGCTATGGTGAACACAAATGTAGATACTTATATATAACGTGCGTATAGAGGGTATAAATAGCAAGAGAAGGTTTGGAGCCGCCATTTTGGTGAGAGCGGTGGCGTCGTCTGCACGACACCACCGTGCAGACGACGGTGTTGTTTACTGGTTACCACGATGGTCTTTGGGCACCATACCAGTTTATTTGTACAAGTATGATGAATAAAACAGGTAGATATTTATATATAATGTGTGTATATAGCGTAATAACACCACACAGTGTTGTTGGAGGAGAAATATTAGTGCGTCTGGCCTTGAGGGCGGCCGCTGATCAGCTGACTGTGTGAGTAGCCACATCTCTGTGCCTTTACTCACCATACAAGCTTATATAAGATATACGATATATATATAAGATATACGTAATAACACCACACAGTATTGTTGGAGGAGAAATATTAGTGCGTCTGACCTTGAGGGCGGCCGCCGATCAGCTGACTGTGTGAGTAGCCACATCTCTGTGCCTTTACTCACCATACAAGCTTAGATGTACAGTTATGGTGAACAAAACATGTAGATACTTGTATATAACGTCTGTATATAGTGAATTATAGCAAATACATTATTGTGGGAGGAGAATGAGGGTGAGTCAGATGACTGGAAAGAGGGCGGGAGTGGCTGGCTGGTACACGGCGGTCACTCCTCATTACTTTTTGACTCATAATAGCTACTTAGTGGTTCGTTATAGTGAACAAAACATGCAAATACTTATATATAACCTGGGCTTATAGTGTAATAACTGACAAAGTATTTGTTCACTGATTGATGAACATAATTGAATCAACAATATGCACACCATATTTTTGAGTACACCAACGATTCACTCATTTTATTATATAAATATATCAAACTACACACTATTGAATAATATTACAGCAAAAAAAGTATGAAAAATCAATCAGAGACATTGAAATAATTCGGTAATTATCTCTTTGTGGCAACTCTGGCCTGACAGCTTGCGAGCAACAGACCGCCTGGGACGCACGCTGAGTCAGCGCCTATAATTTGCCAGACTTCCCCGCCCTATAGCGGGCAATATATGCCACTTACGATTTTTTTATTATTTTTCCCGTGATCAGTGAACACAAATTAACAGGTTAGAAAGAAAAAATAATTTTTTTTTTTTTCAAAATGACATGCGCCTGTGGGGATGGCAGGATATTAGACCCCGAGCATGTTAAGGGTTAACCTACCAGAGGATCCAAAACAGAAAACAGGACAGCATGTCGCTTTCTCGAGCCACTTCCATTTTCTAGTATGACAATTTTTGACCTTGTGTAACGCATACGAGCGAAAAGTGACGTTCTTTGTAGGAGGACAGGTTGGCTGATAATGGCTTATTAATGGTTTATTTACTTATTTACTTATTAAACTTCTAACATTTTTCTTAAAAGGGCTCACAGGTTGGCCCTGCTTTCCACACAGTATTATTTTGTACATTGTTCCTTTGATTTTGTGCCTGCTTGTTACTTTTTTTTTTTTTTTTTTTTTTTTTTTTTTTTTTTTTTTTTTTTTGCAGGGATATTCCTGTGCAGGCCCTAAGCTTCTGGCTGGCCCACTAAGTGTTGCTTGTTTCTGTTTTACTTGGGCGGAGTATGAATATTTGACTTGTATGGTCGCTTCAGTAAGATTTTGTCCCATTTGTTTAACAACTTCTGCTTTGTTGAATCTAAGTTGAAATCTTAATGGGTTTGTAACTCTGCACTGTGTTAGATAATGTTCCAGTGGTCTGTTGGGCATTTCTCCACAGTGCTGACATTTCCTCTCATCTTCCGGAACCTGTAAGCCTATTTTCCATGTGCTTGTTACTGATCATCTATACTCTCCTTATCTTTAACTTTTTACTTGAGTTTTGATGTGTGAATCTTAATTCCTATGGTCCAACTCTCACGGGTGCTTGCCTTTTTTTTTTTTTTTTAATGTGAAGTTTAGAGGTACAGTATATGTAAATGTAGTTGTGGTTAGGTATTGCCACTCGCCAAAAGTTTCAACATTTTACAAATACAGTTGCTCAATACATACTACTGTATTAGTTTATTGATAAACTGGCATCATAAACAAGACCTTAATTATTTAGAGGTTTCAGATATTCATTTTTGAAATCATGTTACAGGAAAGAGACGTCATGTAGGAGGATATATTCAGTGTCCCAAATGTAGCACACCTCGGATTGCTGGTTTCTGTAAATCTCGACTTTTGGGATGTCCACGGAATGCACGTAATATGAAAACCCTCCTCAAAAAAGAAAGAAAGAATCCTCGCAAGCTGACCTGTACAGAAAAGATGAAACTATCATGCTTCCACTCAAGACAAAATATAATAGAAGTATCCTGTTTAATATGTAAGTATAAAATGAGAGAGTTATGCTCTGTTCCTGTAAAAGAAAAGCCCATAGTTGAAGTGAAGTCTGAGGTAATAAGGAAGAAAAAGAAGAAGAAAAAGTTTAAAGAAGTAAATGCTGGACTGCATCTCTCATCCTCAGAGGTTCAGAGTAAGGCATCCAAGGTTCCTGAAGCTGCACCTGCTGCTAGCAAGCTTTCATCAACATTGCCCACTCAGGAAGAGGCCTTGAAAATAGTTTCATCAGTTGGCAACTTGAGACTTAAGAATAAAAAACTCCATGGTAAATTTGTAAAAAATAATTTTGATCAAAGCAAAAGCTCAGATTTATCTAGCACTGATCAGAAAATCTTATCAGAGAGAGTAAAGAAGAGCATTGCCAAGTCATCACAAACGAGTCTCTCAAGTTCTGCAGCAGATTTTAAATCAAATTTTATGATAGGATCGAGGCCACGCTCCAGACCAGGCTCTTGGTGGGAAAAGTCCAACATTAAGGAGGAGAGAGAGAAGCAAAAGAAGCTCTGCGGACTAAAGAATGCGGTGTTAAAGGACATGCATAAACATAATAGCGATGATAAGAAGAGCTCACTTGGGGATTTTCTTGCCAGTCTAATTTGAGGTTTATTATATTATGCATTGTCTTATGTTAATAAATTTTATATTTTATATATATTATTCAACTGTTCTTTTTTGTACCCTTAAAATTGAGATTTTGTGTTTTCTGGATTAATATTTCATATGTAAAGTGGACATTTAAAACTGGTACAATGATAAATGGCTCTTCCAATTTATAAATTGAAGGAATAAGTAGATTTTGGTAAAAATGTACAATCCTTGTATTGCACACATTGATTTTCAATGCAGCAATGACACATTAGTCTAATCACGGTGTAATTTGGTATCATACCGGGTAACTGTTTTATCTCTACTGGATTAAAACAATTTGATTAGCAAATGTTAATTATGTGTTTGATAACGATTGATTGTAACTTATTCAGATCAACGAACCCTTTTGACTTGATTTGTCAGTACAGTAATGTCAAAATTTCGAGTGGTTGCCAAATTTTTCCTAAATTGAAAATTTGTTAAACCTCTGTTGACAACTTTTATGATTTAACTTAAGCCTAGACTTCAAAGTATATTAGTACCTAAATTATTTTAAAGGTGTCATAAATATAACTAAAATAACTTAAAAAACATACAAATATGCTGAATTCAATACCACTTTATGATAGGTGCCAACTGCTAAACATATTCAACCAAAATATAAACTGCTAAACCGAAGTCATATCAGGGGCAATACGTAGTGCGAAACATGGCAGTAAAGCTAACCAAACAGCTAGTGCTATCAACAGAATAAAAGATGGCAACAAGACTTTGCTAGCAAGTCACTGATGACCAAACCACACGTCAGAAGATGAAGAAACGACGTTTTGGTTTGTCTTGGACACAGTGCAGAGTTAAGCCTCCAAAATAAAATGGGGCCAGCTTCAGGGCAGCCATATGAGCACAAAACTGAACACAAACGGCCAAAGGAACCTAAAGCAGCAGCTGCTTGTGGAACCTTGTGTTACAATTGCTGTCTCGTTTAGTACCTTTCCTAGCTTCATAAGACATTTTCCCACCTTGTACATACTAGACAGCCCAGAGAAGATTTTATTTGTTATGGGAGGGCTGTGAGTTGCAGCAATTTTGACAAACTAAAGCTTTCAGTTTTAAGAGCAGAAAGTTTAGTATGGTGCTTACAACATTTTCCAAAATGGCAGTTGTAGGCACTACTGTTAGGACATTTTTGGCACCTAGAGGAACAGAGATGAGGACACCGAGACTAGGATGAGAAGATGGCATTTGATTGGTAGCCGTTATTTGAAGTGACCAATGAATAACACAAGGTCATCAGTGGCAGCGAGGTTTCTAACTTTTAATAGGCAGGGAAGCTCACTGAGCCTCAAGATCCAGTGATGGATGGGTGCATGCAGCCAATGCTCCTGAATTTTGCAGGAGTTGCAAAACCCCAACTCAAAGTGCAACATCAGTTGCACATTAATTAGGGTTTTTGAAGAGCATTACAGACTACAATACACACAAGGAGCAGCCTAAGTTATCCTCAGTGTGGTGTTATTGACCTTACAGAAAGGTGCAAAGGGAGTGCATTGGGGAGGGGGGGGCAATAACTATCAAGGACCTTAGTGTTCATAGAGTCTGTCCAGCTGAGCAGAAACTGTGTGGGAGATCATTTCTTTGACTCCTCACATAATCTAAGGGGTTCTGCATTTCCTAAGGACAGTCCCAGCCAAAGGAAGACTGGTACATAATTAGGCAAGCAGTGTAGTGATGTAAAGAAGGGACTCTTATAATGAGCTTATAAGTGTAGTTTTCAAAACTCCAGCCAGCTCAGCAGCTAGCTCTGCACATGTGCAGTAGAGCATTTATCATGGGAGAACTGGCCCTTTTAAAAAGTATACTGTACTAAAATCAAGTGCTATTCTATAAATAAACAAGTGAAGTACATTCTGTGATTGGAAAACATTAGGAAAATGTGTTATATGTAGAAAACCAGTTCTAAACTCAATAAGAAATAAAAAGAAAAAAAATTTGTAATGGGAAACACATTGGAACACGTGGCGTACCGGCTCAACACGAACTGATGCTCGTTCATTTGGAGAAGGTTGATGGAACAAGACGGTGTAACTGTTCCATGTGATAGTTAAGTGCAGTGGCTAATTGTTGTATTGTGGTGCTATTATTAGTCAAGTATAGGTGTAGGATTTATATATGGTTACATGTTCCAGTGGTGGCTGGCAATTGGATATGATTTTCTGCCTTGTGTGTACTTTCTTAACCCTTAAATTGCACACCACAACCAGGGTTGCTTTAGGCCTGTCATAAAATTTAAAACTCCCATGCATACAAGGGGGCTCACATTTGTTTCCTCAGGCCTCCAGGAACCATCCCCCATTTTGAAAAAAAAAAAAAAATCCCAAGTCCCTCAGTTTCCTATTCTGGGGCCAGATTCACGAAAGCACTTACGAACGTGTCCATCTTTCCTCAATCTTTGACGGCTTTGGTTACATTTATCAAACAGTTTACAAACATGAAAACTTCCCATTCAACTGTTGTTATTGTTATAAACAGCCTCCTGGTGCTTCAAAGCTCATTAACTGTTTAATAATTGTAAACAAAGTCACCAAAGATAGAGAAAAGATGTACAGGTTCGTAAGTGCTTTCGTGAATCTGACCCCTGGCCTTAGTAGAAAGATGAAGACTTTGTCTGGGCCCTCGCCATCCAGTGTTTGAACATACAGGGCGGCCATTCTAGGAGCCATTGAACTTTTAAGAACAGCAAATGAAAGATTACCGTGTATATATTTACAGGCAAACTGTGTGCTATGTGCACTTACAAGATTTAAGCTTATAAATATATACTGTACGTACATTACTGTACATAAGGGAGCCGGCCGGCCGAGCGGACAGCACGCTGGGCTTGTGATCCTGTGGTCCTGGGTTCGATCCCAGGCGCCGGCGAGAAACAATGGACAGAGTTTCTTTCACCCTATGCCCCTGTTACCTAGAAGTAAAATAGGTACCTGGGTGTTAGTCAACTGTCACGGGCTGCTTCCTGGGAGTGGAGGCCTGGTCGAGGACCGGGCCGCGGGGACACTAAAAAGCCCCGAAATCATGTCAAGATAATAATGATAATAACATATGTATATTAGTGTGAATTGTGTGTGCACATTGTGTGCATATATTTATACACTTATATCTGTACAGTGTACTCATATATCTATATATTTTTAAAGTTATGCATAATGGACACCACCATTGACACATCAATACAACTTGTTAGAATGAAAAAGTAAATAAATAAAATCAAAAAGTGAAAATAAATCAGCGAAGTTATTCCCATATGGCACCTCACCTCATTTCTACTGAAAATACTCTTTTTCAGTAGGCCACTTCTTCTCAAGGCCACTACGTATAGCTAAACCACAAGAGATTTAGGTCTGTTACTGACACAAGACACAGACACAAGACCTGTTACTTGGATTTTGGTGCATTCTGGATGCTAATTAACAATGTTAAATGAAACTATTATTTTTCTGGGGGAGCCCCTATGGTTCCCTGGAGCTATCCAGGCTGATATGTATATCATTAGACTTTCGTATCAGTGTGAATGGAGTTCTAGGCCTACCGGGGACCACGAGCCAGAACCTGGCCCCCTGAGAGAGGCATGAGCAGCAATTGCCTATAGAATGCACATGGGATTTGGAGCATTTAATGTCCGCCATCGACCAAGCCAGGCACCCAGAAAGGTAAGCGCCTCAAAAAAACTATTCTGGTTAAAACGACTAAAATAGACAAATAAAAGGACAGAACTTCCCAAATGAAAATGAGCATGACATCAACCGAGTCGCATTGCATGTCTGCGCAGCTCCCCCCTCCCCGGGAGGGGGTAGGGGTAGCCCCAGACCTCCGCACCGGCAATCCACCCTGCAGTTTTTCGGCTGATGTGATTGTGGCACGGTCATGTAGCTCCAGCTTCAGATTCTCTGTTGTGCTGTTCCTTGTGTCCAGTACTGCTCTTACGGTTGTGTGTGAGCTGGGAGTATTATTCTCGGGTACTCGGGCTACTGGGCGAGTTTGAAGGTTGCTCTGTCCCCATTGTCTCAGCGCGATGCTCATAGTTTTTGCCTCCGCTATGCTGCCTGTTGTGTCGGTGACAACTTCTACCCAGAGTCCTGCAAGCATTGTTGCTTGTTTGTGACTCGACTCACCCAATCCACTGATGACATTATTCGGGTGCAGACGGCTCAGGCATTGCATGCTAGGTATAGGTTGCTGCAACGTGCTAGGATGGTTGCTTTACCGGATGCCCTGAGGCTGCCCCTCTTTGCTTATCAGGACCCAGACTTGGGGGTGTTGGTCGCTTCGGCCTTGGTTCGGTCTGCACCCCTCATTCTTCCCCTGCTGTGGTTCATTCTGTCCCCCCTCCCCCCCCCCCCCCACTTTGCTTCTGGCTCTGAAGCATCTGAGGGCTTTGGAGTCGGGGCAGAGTTTAGAGGTTTCTGAGACTCGGGCAGTTTCAGGGGTGGCAACGGAGGCATTTGAGTCCATTCCCCCCTGCCCTTCTCTTCCTGCTTTTCCAGCTGCCCCAGCTTTTTCTTGTGAGGCCAGGGCTTTGGAGGATGACTCGCCCTGGGGGCCTGATGTGGAGGTTCCCAAGGTTGGGAAGGAGCTGACTTGGGGGGGGGGGCGGGGCCTTTGGCCCCGTTGGTCCCCGTCTGGGTTTTCTAACCCCTCAGAGCGGGGCTTTCTGTTACAAGGAGTGGGGGTTTTCCTTTCCCCCCTCTGCATACAAGTTAGTTTGGGCGTCGGCCCCTCCCCGGGTTCGGTTCCATGTCCCTTCAGGTCCATCGGTTCCGTCCTTCCTGTGGGTACTTTTAACCTCGTTCTCACTGTTCTTATCCTAGGACATGTTTTCTTCATTATATCTCAATCATGTTCAAATTGTATTGGGATCCTGCACGACCATTGGTTATGAATGCCAATGGGCCCATATGATCCTCTGTGATTTTGTGCTTGATGATCAAGGATCTCGACGGTTCGAGTAGATCTTTAATACTTAAAAAATTATTGGAACGTCTGTCGACTAATGGTAAGGCTTACATTCAGTCCTTTATAGGACTCATTGGTCCTCTTCCGTACTACTTATCATCTTTCGATACTATATATGCTTATTTTATAATCCCCTCTTCTCTCCGTCCTCTGTCTTAACATTACTAATACAGTGTTCGTTAAATAACCCTTGAAGACACCCTCCCCAAAAGACAAATGGTGCAGCTCAGACCTCATGCATTCTGCGCATGGGCCATGGGTGATCGTTTGTTTATGGGTGGTGTACACATGTGTTGGTGTACCACGACCTTTTTCACGCGTAATACGCCGCTTTCACTCGTCTTATTTCTCTAGTCATAGCCCCCTAAATACTGGGGGAATTCTGGATTTTATTTATAGGGAAAACACCTAGTTCTTTTCTCTGCATATGGGTGTGGGGTGGCTAGGAGTGGCACTTCCTCCACCTCTACACTACACCTAATCTTCTCCTGTTGACCAAACCACACACTAGAAAGTGAAGGGTTGATGACATTTCAGTCCGTCCTGGACCATTCTCAAGTCAATTGTGATGACAAATAAATAAATAAAAATAACTACTGTTGTTGTTTTAGATTTAGCTACTCAGAATGAAATGTCCATGTAGCACGGGCTATGGTGAGCCTGTAATTGAGTTCGGTTATTTGCAATAAGCTTGTTACTCTGATATTTAGGTCAGTATTAAATGGAGGTGGGGTTTCCTCCTTTTTCCCTGTTTCTATTTTGCTTCTGTTTTAGTCTTATTTATGCAGCTGCTGTCATTGGATTAAAGTTGAGTTTGATGCGCAGGGCTTCAGTAGCTTCAAATTCCAGTAAGTAGTGCAATAGTGGCGCCGCTGCTTCTGTTCCACAGATATGACACTCTTTACTATTGGGTTTATTACCTCCCAGCAGCACTTGTAACCAAGCGTATGGCTATTGCAATGTCTCTGGATATTTTTTCGTCAGGCTTGAAAAAGTAGTACTCAGTGGCTTGTTCGTACCATATCGCAGGATCTTCCTTCCCTTACTTTGGCTCTGTGGCAACTTTTGATAGTTGGGAGTATTTTCTTCTTGATTTGCTCCTTAATCTGTGCTGTACTCTGTTTCTCTTTCAACGGTAAATATTACACTCAAACTTTTGGTGTCGCAATGGGTTTCCCTCTCTTCCCCGTTCTTGCCAATTTCTACATGGAATACTGTAACGGGGGGTGGGGGAAATAGCTCTATCTTGTCCATTATTCCAACCCCCAGTTAACTAATGAGGCCGGGGGAAACAGCTCTCTCTAGTCCGTTATCCCGTCCTCAGTTAACTATTCTAGAGCACCTCCAGAGTTCCTACTGCAACCTCTCTCGTTCAACACCTTTAATAACCTAGGTATTTGACTACCTAGGTGCTAAGACTACTAGGCGCCGTAACTTGATCAGCTACCTGAAACTCTAGAGAGAACTCTAGAACACATTTCACTGCCACAAACGTATAAGAGAAAACGAAAGGAAAGAAATGAATAGTGATGTAATTAGTGAGGGTTTGAGGTGAGAGGTAGAGAGGTGGGAGGAGCGAGGAGGGTCATTAGTTGAAAGTGAGAGTTTAGAGAGGGGTGGAGGGAGAGGTGTAAATAGGTAGTAGAAAAGTAGATAGCAGAAGTAGAAATAGATAGTAGAAGAAGAAAGAGGAATTGCTACCACCATCCATACAAGACAAGGAATGGAACTTGTCTGTATCACAATATTCACAAAAGATGTTATCAAGAGTTCATTATTAGTATGTCCCATCTTTATCATGTACTCATTAAATCATGAAACCAGTAATCACAGAGGCTTTCTCACCTCAACTCAAAAACTCTAGGGAACAAAGTGAAAGACCATTTAAATAATAAATTCAACAATTATATTTTTCATGATTAGTATTATAACTTAAGCAATCCAATTAAAATGTTAAAGATTAATATTCAAAGTGAGCCATCATCCAAGAATTTGAGAACCCTACAACTGTCTGCCCCTGATCATCACACAACATATGTAAACACGACCAAGTCACCTTAATGCTCAACTCACCAAGTGTCTGCCTATAGCTGGATAGAGGAGGGGGGTCTGTAGTTGACAGAGACTGTCCCGCCCTGCCGGCCGACAGCCTCCCTGCTAGGCCGTCTTCTCTCCTCTGCTGGCTGCTGTTCTTCTCTGTCTTCTAATGCTCTGCTCTCCGAGTATATATTGGGGAACCTAGTAACTAACTCCGCCCACAAGTAGATAGCCTCAGGCGTTCTACCAAGCCACTCCTTAAACTTCGGCATGTTTGAAGGCTACCAGGCTCCAATTATAAGATTAGCAGAAGCAAGGTGAAATTCGCATGATCTGACCTCAGGTCACTTGGTGGTCATTAACTCTTAGAGGTGTGAAACTCAGGCCGACCAAACTGGCGCCTTCTCAAATCCCTGTCTGTGACTCCTGAATCTCTATGTATTAAATAAAACTAAACCAAACACTTTTACAGTGTTACAATACTTCGAAACTGTTCTTCTTTCTATTGATACTCGTTCCTCTCTCTGGCTTCGCTATGTTGAGGACATCTTTGCTTTATGGCCTCATGACCTTAGTCTTTTCCAGCCTTTCCTCTCCTCTCTTAACAATCTGGCTCCTTCTATCCATTTCAAAGTTGAATGGGAATCTAATTCCCTCCTTCCTTTTCTTGACTTTCACATTCACAGCTCTGTGTCCGGGTTCTCTTTCTCTGTCTGCCGCAAACCCATGCATAGTGGCATGTACATTCACTTCTTTTTCTACCATCCTCCTCCTGTTAAGAAAAGTGTCCTCGTCTCTCTTCCTCCACACTCTACGCATCAGCGACCCTCAGTTTCTTGATTCTGAAATCGCCTTTATCTACAATTCATTCTCTCCTCTTGGTTACCCTTTGCATTTAATCAACTGTGCCTATTCTCAAGCTAAATGAAATTTCTTTCATCCTAAACCTGCTTCCAACACTAGTAGCAGTGTGCTCTGCCTTCCCTTCATATCTGAACTCAAAACTTTTACTAATACCTTTCGTCTTCTTGACATAAAACTCGCCTTTCGACAAACTAACACACTTTTTTTTTTAGCAATCGTAGCAATCTAGTTCACATTGCTCCTCCAGCTTCTAATGCTGCTGGTGTTTACTCATTTCCTGTTCATCTTGTACTCTCCAATACTTTGTTGAAACTGGCCGTAGACATAATGACAGACTTAAAGAACACAAAAGAAGCGTTAAGTCTGCAGACACAAACAATGCTCTCTTGTCATGTTAGGGATTCTAATCATCCTATTGATTTGTTTTGAGGCATTTCCTTTCTGGGTGCCTGGCCCGGTTGATGGCAGACATAGAATTCTCCAAATCCCATGTGCATTCTATAGGCCATTGCTCCTCGTGCCTCTCTGAGGGGGCCAGGTTCTGGTTCGTGGTCCCCAGTTTAGATACAGCCAAGAGCACTCTTAAAGTATATGAAAGTCAAATATTCAGTTATTGAAGAATTACTTAGTACTGTACAACTACTTATTGACTATATCCTAGTTTTGTGAATTAATATTTAGTTTCAAGGAGCTTAATCATTGCTATTAGTAGTCATATTCCACTAGACAGGTATATATTTTTGTAAACTTAATCCTTAATGTTATAAAGATAAAATCAGTTTTAACTTTATAAGCTATCATTTAAGACCTTTATCTGTATGTCTTAATGAAATTTCCCCTCACAGTCAGGAGGACGAGTATTCCTGTCAAAGGTATGTTCTGGGTGAATATTTGTCATATAAACTGTTGAAGTGTATCAGTGCCTCTGGGAAGGACTCTAATTTCATAAAGATATTATTTTCATGTCTATGCAGTAAAGATGGGATTCATTAATCCCGCAAACTAACACACTTTCCCCTACATAATACCTGAAGAGAGAATCATACCCCTACAAGTATCACACTTATACCTGTACACAACTATTATACCCATGTCCTTGCAGTGAGTTGTTACAAGCAAGAGCAACCTGCTATTGTGGTTACCCTGTGATAAGACAGTGTGAGCATAGTAGAGTGTGAGAGAGCCTGCTACACCAGGAAAAATTTCATGTGAGCAGTGAAGTGCCAATGATTTTTCTCCAGTGACATTTGCAATTGTATATTGGGCAATGTAGTAGCCCAAGTGTGAATAAAGACAGTTGCAGTGAAGTGATAGCAGTGGTAGTCTTGGTAGAACCAGTGGTCACCAGCATTTAGTCAGCAGTGGTGATCTCAGGGAGAACCATTTGGTACTCCAGTAACAAGGCACAGTAAGAGCCTGGGTCATACGTTATGTCACTAGTACACCTCGGTTAATGGCAGATAGTGATAAATCCCTTCAAAACTACACTACTGTACTAGATCACACCAAGTGTGAAAAGTGACAAGGGACATGAAGTGACACCGAGTGTTGAGGAGCTAAAATTTCCTGGGCATGAGTGACGACACATCAGAGTGAGGAGGACTTAACTGATAGCTGATTGGCACCAAGGATCTGTTAAAGTAACACTTCCCTCCCCCATTTCCTTTGAAGCACTATTGTTCCAAGGAACAATTTAAGATTATAGTATTTATATATTATCAAATATTAACTTCATGATAATTATTTGTGCATATGTTGGATGGTGCATTATTGTTCACATGTAACTTGAAAGTTTTCTAAAAGTTCATGCCAAATAAGAAGCAAGCCTTGTAAGTACAGTAAACACAGAGATTTGTCATATTTTACCCAAATTGACTTGCAGTTTCGAAAATACGATGGATATTTAAAATATGATGCTTGAGTGCTATTTTTGAGCATAATTGAGGGTGAAGTTTTGAAGTTCAAAATTAAACATTTTGAAGTTTCAAATTGAGTCTTTTTATATAGAAACTGAACCATAATGTATTGGTGTTTGAGTGCAGTATTTTTTCTGTGACATTCCAAGAGAGTGTTTGATAGGCACAGTAAAAATTTAAAGTTTAAAAAGAGCCTAGTCAGTTAAATTTAAATTTTGTGGCAATTTGTAGTGATAAGGTACTCCCAATTGCGCACCTTACCCCTGTACTACAATATAGTATAAGTTATACAGCCTGGGATTCCACTAAATTCATAGAAAGTCACTAGTTCCTCCTTCTGCTTCGTGATAAATACAGTTTGCATGAACGTTTTTCCTCCCAATGACTGCATGAGTGGTATTGTTGAAAGATGCGGCACTCACAGTGGCACATCAATGTTCATAATTTTGCAGAGCTTGAAAGTTATCAATGTCTTCTCTTTGTGTAAGGATAATGAGAAAAATAAACATGAGTGGATATAGACTCAGGATGGCAAAAATGAGGAGTTGTATTAATGGTGGTATTAGTGTTGCTGTTTTATGAAAATTGTGGGGTTTAGTCAAGAAACTGAGTTTGTGAGTCGAAGTATATTTTGAAGTTATTCGCAATTCAGATAGGTTAGTGTAGATTATGGCAAAGTAAGTTAGAGTACATTAAGTAACATGAAATTAATGTGTATAAGGTTAGGTTAGTTGAAGATGGGTTATGTTGTCATATTTTGTATTTTTATGTCTGGGATGTGATTACATCGGTCTTCTTTGACATGTCAGTATTACACCATGTTGAATACTAGTATCTGGGAGTGATTGGAGGATGTGTTGTGGGAGAGTGTGGTTTATATGGTTTTTCAGTCAAAAGTGCCAGGTCGCTGTGAGGTTTATACAGCTGGGGATTTCTTACTCTTGGTGCCAGTGATTATGGTTTGTGGTAAGTCAGCCTGGGGGAGTGACTTTGGTAAGGTGTGTTAAGGAGTTATTTAGAAGTTTGTCCAGCCTTAGCTCAAACGATTTGTATACAGCAATGGTAGTTATGTTGGAGTGGATTTCATTGTCTGTAGATGTCGATGGAGTGTCTGGTCAGCCTTGGGGATGGGTTGGTTTACTTCTGTAAAGAATTTAGCTAGGAGTCGGTCCAGCGTCTTTTCTAGTTCACTTTCAATGGCAGTGTGGCAGTGTGTAGGGGCAGTGTGCAGAGGCAGGGGCAGTGTGGCAGTTTCAACAAGATCGGAAATTAGTTGTACGTTATAGTATATAGTCTTTTTGTGGGAGATGATTGGACTCTGGGGGTGCAGGATTGTCAGTGACAGACATATCAGGTACAAGCAAAGGTTGTGGTTCCAGTCACCTCATTGCTCCAATTTCCTCATTGCTCCAGTTTCTCAATACTGAATACATTGTTACCATTTATTATCTTGACACCCATGTACACAGAGGATCTATTCTTACTTTTCCATTAAAAATGAACATCATGATTATTCTGAACTTCTTGGTATTTGTGCCAGTTACAGTCTAAACACCCTCCAAATTAGTTTTCTTTCTCACATAAGTCATCAGGTTGACATACGCAATCACAACTGCCAGTTTTGTCATTTCAAAGTTAAATTTTACAAAGTACTCAAGAGCACCAAGATAAGTCGATTATTGTTTATACCAATTTTCATTCATAAAGGCATATTGTATTTCTTTTGTTTTCTCTTAAATTCTCACTTGTAATCATTAGCCCAATCTACACTTCATTTCAGCTTTATTTTCATTAACAAAGCACATTCATCTTTCCAGCATTAAAAACTTGCCATCTCTCGTTTCATTTATTCCTCATTTATTCTACTCATAATTTTTCAAGGTTTGAGTACGTGCAGGGCTTTGATCTGAAGAAAATTCTATCCTTAGTGGGGAGGACTTACAGGAAGATATGTCACCACCAGCCCAATATATATATGGAGTCACCATCAGCCACCTCTATATTATTTCTAGATTAAGTGTAGAGGAGGGACCAAAGAACTGAAGCTCAACCTCCACAAGCACAACTAGGTGAGAACAGGAGGCAATTTTCATCACATAGTGGTGGGCAATGGGGTGTCAGATCACTACAATACTCTTGTCTGCTACATAGTATATGAATACAGTGAAATTTAATTTAATTTTATAATATATTTTATTCGCAATGGAATACAGAGTTGATAAAAAAGTGCTAAATTGTTTTTACATGTGTTAACACCGACATTGGCTCAGTATGTACTAAACAAAAAAATTTGTACAGTTCTACTGTAGTAGCATTATTACATTGAGGTCATATTTGTTAATTGAACAACAGCAAACTGATAATGCATTAATTTATAAGAAACTCAGAAGAATTTATGAATTTGTAATTGAACCAAAATAAAACCTTTTTGTTGGCATTAAATGATACAAATTTGTCAACCAAACAGTCTAATGACCAGACCACCAAGCAGGAAGCCGTTGATCCTCTGAATTATCATCAGCTAATCAGTTCACTGTAGTATCCATCTCCCAGTGTACCAAAAGTAACCAAAAAGCATACATCTGGAAACAGACCTTAGAGACATTTGGCCACAGCATTTCGTCCATGAAATTTCCTGGCTGGAAAACTAGATGCTTCCCCGTTGTACATGGGAAATGGTTGAAATACAGTAATGTATTTCATCCAGTTCTTAAAATTACTTTGGCAGTCATGAATATTCTGTCCATCTTCCTAATTGTGGGAAAGAATGACTGATTGTAGATCAAGAGAGAAAGAATTTAGTTGATGGAAAATATTTGACTAGTTAATGTACATGATGTATGAAATAAATCATGAGGTAAATTCCTTAAGAACTAAAATGATTTGTTTTTTAAAATATGAAGATGATAAAAAATTATATTCAAGTTTCAGGACTATAGAAGTTACATAATATTACTAAAACTAAGTATTCTATCAAATAATTCTGTATATTTCATTAAGTCTAAAGCAATTCCCTTATGATTTGGTGACATTTCTCTACACTGTAATGGCTTAATGAAACAGCAAAACCTAAGAATTGGAAGGAATACCTATACAGTACAATACTGAAGAAACCACTACTGTAGAAAACAAATACAATGGTGATTGTTTTTTATATATTTATACAGTAGTCATTTTCCCATTATCCAAACTCTAACAATCAGATTGGCCTAAGTAATCATTTCACTTTTGGAGTAAATAAATTCAGATAGTCTTTAGATCAATTAAACAACTTTTTGGTCAGGTGTTTTAGTCAACTGTGCACACGACCATGGGAGGCTAGTTTCTGTAGATAATTGCCAAGAGGCAAACATGAGCAGACCCTGTAATGATCTAGTGTGGCATGGCCATTTACCCTCAAATCTTAAAATAAAATAAACATTCCTTCAAAATGTCAGCTAACAACAGTGCTAATATTTCGAGAGGCATCGCCAAGCAGCACAAATATTTTAAGAGGAAATATGTTGGGCTGTGTTGATATAGCACAGATTATTAAAAAAGTTAAATAGTATATCTATGATTCAAATCTTTGAATATAGTATAATGTTGACAAGACAACTGGCTGATATTTTGAGGAGTTAGGATAATATCTACATTTGTTGCAAATACGAAATCTAGCAAGATCGTGAGTTTGTAGACAACATTCAGTAAGCATTAACTATGGGAATGGAACAAGCAAAACTGAAATGAAACTAAAGCTCCTGAGCTAGGATGGTTGCTTTTTAAGGCAAATTTAATGAGCAAATGAACATTAGTGATCAGTGTTCACACTGATCACCATTAGAGGCCTAGCTTTGCCCATCAACTTCACTGTGGGGCTGCATGAATGCTTCTGGTGTGCACCCAAGCAGATGTACAGTGATTGCCTAATAATGCCTGTGGTCAGGAAAGAATAAGTTTTTGACAAGGCTCTTTACAATTGATTACAGTACAGTGGCACCTCGACTTATGATTGTCCCGACTTACGATAATTTCAAGTTACGATATAAATCTGATCGGAAAATGCGACTCAACTTACGATAGCGTTGTCGACTAACGATATTTGTTGGTACACGTTCAGGGTCGACCAAGCGCATGGTTCCCAGTTGCCTGGGCCGACCTGCCTCGGTTTACTAGAGCCGCCTGCTTAGTGACGATCACGCTTAAAGAAATTCTATTCTTTTGGTGATTTTTTTGCTTTTTGAACATAAAACTGATTATTATATATCACACCATGGGTCCCAAGAAAGTCAGTGGTAAGGTTCAACATATGAAAACACATGTAAGGATGACCATAGAGCAAAAACAAGAGACCATTCGTAAATATGAAGATGGTGTGCCGGTTGCTGAACTAGTTAGGCAGTACAACAAATCTCAGTCAACGATATCCACCATACTTGCTAAGAAAAAGGACATCATGAGTGGTAAGTGGCAAAAGGCGTATCAATAATCACGAAACATAGAACACAAACACTTGAGGATGTTGAACAGTTATTATTAATTTGGATACACAGCAAGGAGTTAGTGGGTGATAGAGTTTCAGAGGCCATCATTTGTGAAAAAGCAAGGAAATTGCATGAAGACCTTTTAAAGAAAACCCCTGGAACGAGTGATGCAAATATGAAAGAGTTTAAGGAGAGCAAGGGATGGTTTGAGAAATTTAGAAAAAGAAGTGGCATTCATAGTGTTCTGAGTGTTGTGTGTTGCGAGCTGGTGGAGGAACACAGCGAAGAACTGACCACTGAAGAACTTCACAAGGAGCAGCAACAAGAGACGGCTGAGGAAATTTCTTCAGGGGAGGAGGAGACAGTACAGAATGTCCCTTCCTCATTAATTAAGAAAATGTGTGCAGCATGGGAAGAATTGCAAACTTTTGCTGAAACAACTCGCCCAAATCACAGTGCAGTAGGCCGTTGCCTTAACCTTTTTAATGACACTGTGATGCCTCACTACAGACAAAAATTAAAATGTATGGAAAACAAAAATCTATGGAAAGGTTGTTAGTGAGACAAACAAGCAGTGAATCACAACCAGGTCCTAGTGGTATGCAGGCAAAACGTAGGGAAGAGAGTACCCCCAGATGTTATAATGGAAGGGGACTCCCCTTCCGAACAGTAACACCCCGCTTTTCCCCTCCTCACCATCTTCCATACGCATCAAGAGGTAAGATAAACATATGTACTGTATTGTAGTTAGAGAAAAAAATTGTATTCAGAATAAAATGTATTTTTAAGTTAATATTTTTGGGGGTGTGGAACAGATTAATCCAATTCCCATTATTTCCTATGGGAAAAATTGCTTCGACTTACTATACGTCTCTGGGAACAGATTACCATCGTAAATCGAGGCCCCACTGTATGGTAAACTAGTAATTTTCAAAGGTTTTGTTGTATTTTGTCAAAGTTAGGAAATATACTTGACTCGCCTCCACTTCATCGAGTCCATCCCAAGTGTTCATTACTCGCAACATTATGTAAGCAAAGAACACAATCTCGTAAGTTTTTTATAGTCAGCCATTAAAGTGGGAAATGGGTCGGTCATCGTCATCGTCATAATGATGACAATGACTATAAAATGCAGAAATATTGAAGTCAATGAGAACTTATTTAGAGCAGGTTTTTGACAAAGACAGCACAACAGGCTTCTTAATTAAACACAGCAGCGCAAATTAAATCATGAGGCCACCTCTTTTTCAGAAACCCCTCTATGGGAATTATGAATAAACAGACATACATTTCCATAATATGAAAGCTAACTATATCTTCAGAGAGCTATACCCTGGAGTCATGTAATGAATCTGATTTAAATTGAAATTATGTTTAAAATTTAGACTTAGAGTTTAAGGAAAAGGATCTCTTACAATGGAATGAGATGAAATTAAATGATATAACATCATTAGTCATAGGAATGCAATTATTTATTATATGAGCTGACGCCCACTTCTTCCCTGTCGTGTCCACAGCTGATGTGGACACCAGGCACTTATGGTTCATGTGCCTCTTCATGCTAACACATCACTTGTAAATTATCATCAGTACCATTTAATTCTCAGTGATAAGTCACTTACAGGTTATTTTATTAATTTGCCACAAATTTATATAAAAACAATTAAATGCTAATGAGCTATGTGTGTGGTCCAAAATGTAATTAATAATGTGAATGTTATTAATTTTAACAGATAAGTGATTGAAACCATTTTTAATAAAAATAAAAATTACATTTACCTGGTAACATTTCTATAAAAAACGTAAAAAAGAGTATAAAATATTATTATTATTATTTACAAAAATATACATTTTTTAATATGGAAGACTGCTATACACCTATATTATTGAAACTTGGTCCATATCTTACTGTTATTAATTGATTATTATTTTAATACATCAATACAGCTTATTCAATATTAGATTTGTAGGCAGTATTTAATTTTTCCACTAAATACAGTACTGATGCTTGAGCAGGAGCTGAATGCTAATTATTTTGTAATAAAATTCACAACTGAAACATATAATTTTATATTTCTAATTGCTTTAAATAAAATAAAAGTGGAATCATACAAGATTAGATTTTTGGAGTTACACCAGGAGGCTCAAGGTTAAGTCTATATCTCAAGGTCTATATTGCTTCTATACTTATCACAATCACTTACTGAAAAAGATGTGTTCGTGTAAAACTTTTGGATTGCCAATAGCATGAATTTCAAATGAAATCTTGAGATGCTAATTTTATTAGAATTCATAAAAGCTGATATTTCACCAGCAAAAAGAATTTGTTAAAAGGCAATGTGTCTCCTACTGTCTCATATTGGAGTTGTGAACTGGGGGTATGTCTTGATATCCTTGACTTTCTGGCTTTTATAAGCTTTGTCTTACAACTTTTGCTTCCCACGGGTCATACAGCTCATACTTAGACAATGGAAGCCCATCCTTTCCTGTTTTTTTAAGTACAGAATCCACTTCAGCAATAGCTTTATAAACAATATCTTTTAGTTCCCTTGTAAACGGGTTAAAGTCTAATGGCACATTTTTAGATGGCTTTCTTTTAAATAAGCCATCAGTATTTGAGCCCACACAATAAAGTCTGTTATTATCTATAGGTAGTTTCAAGTAATGCATTATCTTCTCCATTTCCTCAACGGGATTTTCTTTCAAGTGTTCATAGTAAGTGACATGTATGTTTACTGGCTGGCATAGAGATAGCCAGTCTACATAAAAATCCTTCCACAGTCCAATCTTCAGCATCACAAATTCAGCCCAACCTGTTGAAAAAGGGACGTCAATAAAGTTCAAGCCAATTACAGGGTAGTGTATATGTATAGTTCATGTAATATGAATATGGCAAAAATCTTTTAAACATTGAACAAGATGGATGGAAAGACACCCAACACCTGGTCGAGGACCGGGCCACGGGGACGCTACGCCTCGAAATGATCTCAAGGTAACCTCAACTGAAGGTAACCCCACATATGTTAAACTAAAGTTACTTCCTATAATTCAAATGTGTGGGTTGGGTGCTTAATTTTCAGCCACATTTTTGTGACTTCATGTCTATAAATATGATGTAGAGAGGTGCTATGCAAGATAGTATCATGGAATGAAAGCCTTAAATAAAAGAGAGTTTCAGTGGAAGAGATAATGAACTCACTTCAGGGTGCATAATAATTACCTCACTTGACAGTCCCAAGGGACGATGTCACTTGACAGTCCCAAGGGACGGTGTCACTTGACAGTCCCAAGGGACGGTGTCACTTGACAGTCCCAAGGGACGGTGTCACTTGACAGTCCCAAGGGACGGTGTCACTTGACAGTCCCAAGGGACGGTGTCACTTGACAGTCCCAAGGGACGGTGTCACTTGACAGTCCCAAGGGACGGTGTCACTTGACAGTCCCAAGGGACGGTGTCACTTGACAGTCCCCAGGGACGGTGTCACTTGACAGTCCCCAGGGACGGTGTCACTTGACTGTCCCCAGGGACGGTGTCACTTGACTGTCCCAAGGGACGGTGTCACTTGACTGTCCCAAGGGACGGTGTCACTTGACTGTCCCAAGGGACGGTGTCACTTGACTGTCCCAAGGGACGGTGTCACTTGACTGTCCCAAGGGACGGTGTCACTTGACTGTCCCAAGGGACGGTGTCACTTGACATCAAGTGTCAGGTGAATATGGTTATTGAAGCCAATTACAGGGTAGTGTATAGTTCATGTAATATGAATATGGTAAAAATATTTTAATTACTTGCGGGACTGTATGTGAGACCTTTATAATACCTCACTTGACAGTGTATTATAATACCTCACTTGACAGTGTATTATAATACCTCACTTGACAGTGTATTATAATACCTCACTTGACAGTGTATTATGAAGAGATCTTGCTATGTAGAAGGTGGTGGTTACTTCTATTCACTATATACAAGAACAGAGGATACTTATAAACTGCTTTGTGCTAAGACAAAAGGAGGTACATCTTAGGAACTTTAAACTTAGTGTACATAACATATATTCTATTGCTTCACCTTGAAGAGTAATGAAACAAAATAAGCATATAGGATAATCTATGAATCAAAATAAAACATCACTCAACATATTTGAGGAAATTGTCATAAATATATACAAGTTATTGTACTTAACAACAAACATACGCTTCCCTCCACAATCATTCATTCACTGACTTGGAGTCGGCAACAAATAGGGAAGCATGGGCTTGCTGGTAAGTGCAGATACAGCACTAAATTTATAAGCATAAAACATAGGACAAAAAGATGAGGGAACTATCAGAGGAAAGTGCCAAGCCATTATGACTATACAGCACTTGGAAGGGGTCAGGATAAGGATTTAGGATGGAATGGGGGGAAAGGAATGGTGCCCAACCACTTGGACAGTCGGAGATTAAACTTCGACCTGCATGAAGCAAGACCGTCGCTTCATGCAGGTTGCTATTTTTTTTTGTGCTTAAGATTGTGATGCTCAAAATTTGAAGACAGATAACACCATTTAATTTGAAGCTGTGCCTCACAGAATATAGAGCAAATAATTCCCATTGTCAGGACCATGAAGCCTGTACAGTACTTACTTAGGCTCACCAAGGTCTGGTCACACTGCTGGTATAGCCACACAAGGCAAAATAGAGAACAGGACTTGAGACCAGAAGTGACTGAGCTGACTCCAGCACATCAGTTCAAGAACTGAAGTGGTGGGATGCCGGCTCCCACACCTTTCCCTACTTCCACCGCAACGAGCAAGAGTGCTAGTTGCATGAAGTGTTGCTTGTTGGGTTTCTTTCTAAAGGAGTTATTTTGACCTTTTATGATGTAGATTGCACAAGTTAACCAGACAGTGATCTGTTTTGATTCACCTATCTTTCTTCCTTCCCTGGCTGATGGAAGGAAGGCATAGTGACATAATTGTGACAATTATGACATACTTTAAATGTAAAGTGCTCATAAGCCATTCCTCCTTGCACCTCTCTGAAGGGAAGGGGGGGAGGGGGCAGGTTCTGGCTCATGGTCCCTGGGAGGCACAAGGACTTCTGTGACTGATGACCCCAAACTAATACAGTACTGTATAGCACACATCAGTTTGGATAGCTTCAGGGAGCCAAAGTGGCTCCCCACAGAAAACCCTTAATTCATAGAAAGCAAAACCAACCACATACACTTTGTGAATATTAATATATACAGTATGTAGTTACTTTTCTTGTCATATTGACACAAAAAATAAATTTGTCCTCATTCAAATGTCCATGTTTATATGCAATTCTCTGTACAGAGGTACTGTATAGTAACAAACCTTTGCCCAAAAAATGTGCTTTTGGGGCATAGCCAGTGTGGCCACCGACATCCAAGTGACGGTGCGAGATGAGAGCTTTGAAAGGATTCCGGATAACCAACACACCTTGGTAATTCAGTTCATCCATGTGATTTCTTTTTAACTGCAACATATAAAATCTGAATGAAGCAAGCAATACGGTAGGACTTAAATTAGACAAAAATTAAGATAATTTTCAATTGGTTTACAAATTTAAAAGTTTGGTAATCTAAAAATGCAGCTACAACTGAGGTAGGCCTACAACTGTGGTTGCAATTATGACTGAACTGAAACTATGAATGTGACTGCAGCTATGCTACAACTATGGTTACAGCCATATCTGTCACTGCACTATTAATGTGCCTGCAACTATGACTGTAGCTGCACTACAACTGGTTGCATTATAATTGTGGCTACAACTACTGTATAATTAAAATTATGACAACTGGCAGCTACTAGAACTATATCTGAAATAACTGTGGCTCCAGATACAAATACTGTATAGCTTAACTATGGCTGCAGTTAAAATAATAGCTATGCATTAACTGTGACTTTAGCTGCAGCTAATACAGATGCAAATGCAGCAGAGAATGCTCAGAAGAGTATACAGAGTAGCAAAGAAAGCACTACAGAGACCAGGTTATACACAATTCTTGTTACAAAAATATACAGCATATATACTGTATATTTCTCTTCCTTGTGAACTTAACTCCCTCCCCAAATGTACTGAAGATGAATCTGTATGTTAAACCATGATTTACAAATTTGTAAATCACACTTACCCTCTCTCTATGTGAAGCCTTCATGGCATCACCCGTCGTGTAGCCATGGCTCTTCTGCAGAATGGTCATGCCCGAGTCGTATATAACACCTTCACCATACATGCCTGATGCACAAGGAATAACACAAGATTATTGCATGCATATCAGAAATAGAAATGCAAGTTAGTGAAAATAATCAAGAATTTATATAATGACACTTAAATAGACATGTGAACAGGTATGGTATGTAGACTGATATACAGTAGAGCTACACAGGGTTCACACCAGCTTCCTCAGGGCTCTTATAAACAGACGCCATTTAAAAAAAAATCATGGGCAACATTCCTGGGTGTGGAAGCATCAGTACTACCTGAGCAACCAAGGCTGGTGCATACAGCATGAGATAACAGCATTGCTATTCAGCTTGTGACCTCAGCATTGCCTAAAAATGTAAAAAATATATGTATATGTTGGCGAGTGAGGTGTTGTTGAGGGAGAGAGTGGCTAGCTGGCTGGTGTGCTGGCCACTCCTCATTGCTTTTCGACTCAACATACCAACTTAGTGGTTCATTATGGTGAACAAAACATGCAGATACATATATATATAACCTGTGTGTATAAAGTGTAATAACAGCAAAACTATTTGTTTATTGTTTTATGAACATCATAATAGAATGACTAATATGCACACCATAATTTGAGTATAGCAATGGGTCACACATTTTATTATATAAATATATCACTCTATTGAATAATATTACTGGAAAAAAAAATAAGAGACATTGGAATAATTAGGTAATAATATCTCTGTGGCAAGTCCCACCTGACAGCTTGGGTGGAGCAGACCACCTCCAACACATGCTCTATCAGCGCCTCTTTTTTACCAGATTGCCTCGCCATATTGCGGCCCAAATATGCCACCTATGATTTTTGTATTATTTTTCCCGTGATCAGGGAACACAAATGAACACTTTCATATGATGATTTTTTTTATTATTTCTTGCACCTGGGCGTGTTGCAGGCTGCAGGAGCAGCCAAAGGTTAAAATGCATTACAGTAAAGTGATGTAAGGAAAGAAGGGGCCTTTTTAAATGCCTTTTCTGTTAATAACTGTCCCGAGTACTTTTGAAAATACAACCTAGGCAGCAGCTAACCTCACATATGTGGAAGGCATATTCATTCTGTATGAGAGGTTCCCTTCTAAATGTATGAAAACATTGTTCCAGTTTATAATATGTACTGTGTAAACACTCCCAAGCACATTTTGTGATTGAAAACAATATTAAAATATGAGTGCTAAATGGAGAAACCCAGACCAAAGCCCTATGCTCTTCTGTAAGGGTGTATTATAAAAATAATTTACACCTCTGAAACATTGGAACCAGTTGGTGGGAAAGATAAGTGGAAGGAATAACTCAGCCATTGTGTGTTGGGGTGGTGTGTCAATTGTATTTTCTC
The DNA here is from genome assembly GCF_040958095.1 of Procambarus clarkii. Lineage (NCBI taxonomy): Eukaryota > Metazoa > Arthropoda > Malacostraca > Decapoda > Cambaridae > Procambarus > Procambarus clarkii. The sequence continues at coordinate 25,065,009 of NC_091181.1, forward strand.
TTTTTTTACTCCCAGTACCTCCACCACCTCACTTGTAGAGTTAAGGAGCTCCAAGCATACAAAGTCCTCTCATATACTAACCTACTCCTCCATGCAACACGCACTTGAGCCAAAAACTAAAGTAGTAAGAGATGAGGTAGTAATGGGAAAAACTACTAGCGTGCCAACCAAAAATAGGCATTTCATTACACTCAATACTCTATTTCTTACCAAATTCCTTCAGTATCGCCCCCTCAGCATGTTCACCACAGTTCCATGAAGGCAACACTTGTCATTTGAGAACAAGATTTAAAAGGACAGGTGAAAATTGACAAATAACACTTGCCAGGCAGGTCTACACGGCACAAAGCCTATCATTATGTCTGAAGGTCTGGGGAAAGAAAAGCTGCAAACCAATCAACATGGGAAGTTCATGGCCCTGTCAGGGACAATACTGAATTGATTGGACTATGTTGCAAAAAAAAAAAATAACAGAAAACATCAAGGTAGAAAACTTTTCCATGAGAACATGGTAAATTGACTGAAGAACCTAAGCAAGGAGACAGGATCCAGATGGAACCCAAAAAAATCATAATGGCCAACCACCCCCAGACACATGAGGTAATCCACACTAGAACACTCAAAAAACAGGTACAGTAGGTAAGCGATATGCAAATCCTTATTCTAACACCAACAGCCAATGCACAAAAACTCCCATGTAAATGGGGACAGGCTGCCAGGTAAGGCTGTCTTCCCCACAACTGTTGGGAAGGCCACAACTTCATTTCCCAGCCACCAAGCAAGGTGATAGAGCGCTAGTGGTAAGGGTCCCTGTAGTATAGTCAGGTTCGTTCTCGACGCACAATTGAGAACTCCAGGTTGGACAGAAATGGTTGGGCACATTTCCTTTCACCTAATGGTCCTGTTCAGCTAGCATTGAGTAGGTACTCAGGAGTTAGTCACCTTGTTGTGGTGTTGCATTCTGGGCGGGGTCAATAATTCAGCCTTGGAGGGGGGGGGGGGGCTTGATAAAAGCCAAATGTGTATGAATACACTCAGGCTTACACTCAAGCAGGCTTCCTGTCCCTTGACACAATGAATTATTATTATGAATTATAAAAGAAAAAGTATCCTAACCAAAAAACAGAAGGGTGCCACCCACCCAAAAAATAGACCTGAGAATATGTCATTAGGCCCTGCAAGAAAAATTAAGTATCCTTCAACACACCATGTAGGCTGGTGTAAATAGTAGCCTACTTGGGGCATCTAGTATTTCTGGGTGCAATGTGATGGTGGTATGAAAGGTAGTTTATGCATAGTTAACTCTACTCAGAGATTTGTTTGGATAGTGTTGTAACTGCCAAAAACATTCTTTGAAGGGAGGCTGAGTGTTGTGAATTCTCACTGAAGCTCTAATGAGTGGTTCACCTCAGTACTGGTTGATCTCTGATATCCACATGATACCCACTCCAATGAGGAGCCCAGAGAAGCTGCTACTGACATAGTAAATGACATAATATTCTTTGTTTGAATTTAATTTACTATCTTTTACATTAACAACTCAATGTAAATAGGTATACTGTACTGTATCAGTAAAATCAGTCCAAAATATCTCTAATCAAAATGGAAAACAACAAGTCATCATACCTTTCCTAGTAAGAGAACTGTCATCGTATAGTGATCCTGTGAAGATTCCAGTCGCTCCTTCAACAAGATACCTGAATAATAAAAAAGCAACAAAATATTAATAAATTTTAATAAATCTTGATGTTTAAACTGAAAATATGTAAGTACTCTTCTTCACATATTGTATTAGAAAAAGGAAAAAAAATCCAGCTTGTATTTCAAATAACTAGTTGTTAATATAAAATCCTTAATTATTTCTGTTAATAAAACTATTACTTAGCATGAACAAGTGTCAAGGTGTGCGTTCTGAACTTTCATAATTTAGAAAATTCCAAATTGTAACATTCTTAGTTACGTTGTAACTCTTGGTCACCTCCAGCAGCATGAAGGTAATGAATTAAAAAAGATCCATTGCCTTGGCTGAACTTCTAGAAACTTTACATATCATTTACAAAGCCAGTGTCTTTGACGTGCCATCAGTCTCCTTTCCCTGTTGAGGCACTACACATGGTCGCCCTCAAGTAAAATTGGATAATTATAGTATGAATATTAATATGACTGAATGAAGGATAATTATTATTATTAATTAACTTTTACTTTATTATTCACCTTTTCTGGGGGGAGCCCCGTCGGCTCCCCTGAGCTTTACCAGGCTGATATGCTAATGTCAGACTTTGGCATCAGTCATGTGTATGGAGTTCTAGGGCCTACCGGGGACCACGGCCAGAACCTGGCCCCCCTCAGAGAGGCAAGGGGAGCAATGGCCTATAGAAACCCCCGTGTGGTAGGAAGCATTCTATGTCTGCCATCGACTGGGTCAAGCATCCAGAAAGGTAAGCATTCCAAAACAAACCCCTATTCTGGTGAAAATTGCTACCTAAAGCCGAACTAGTGGATAAAACTCTTCAACAGAAAACAAGGAAACTAGTATGACGTCATACGTCACCGCGCCGCTGTCTGCGCAGCTCCCCCCTCCCCGGGAGGGGGAAGGGGGAGCCCCAGACCTCCCACGCTGGCTATCCACCCATCAGTTCTTCGGCTGATGCTATAGGCACCGGTTATGTGCTCCGGCTCCAGTGGTTGTTTCAGCACTGTACCTAGAGTGTGGTGTCTGTTTTCTAGGTGGTGCGTGAGCCGGGAGTGATTCTCCAGTACTCGGGCTGCATGCGCCTAGGGTTCCCTTCCTTAGGTGCCCTGTAAGTACTGCCCTTGGGGCTTGGGGCTGCCTTCCACAAGTTTCTTGGGTCCAACCCTGGCTTGGCCATTTACTGCTTGGTTTTCGGCCGCTCTTTGTGTGCTCGGGTGTTCTGTCACCCTTGTTCGCCTTAGAGTAAGGGGCAGTTTTTGCACTGGTGGGGCGCAGGGTACTGTGCAGCTTGTCTTTACCAATCATACCGGCCGGCTCTGTTCCGCCTGGGTACGCTGTCCTCTTGCAGGGTGTTCTTTTTCTTTTTGTTTACCTACCTGGTGGGGGGGTCTGCCTTCATTTTTGCCCCTTGTGTCCCTTGTGTTCTGAGTATTTTCTGGTGGTACCCCCTGCTAGGTCCCCGTGAGTGTACACGTCCCAGGGGTTCAGCTCTTAGAAAGTTGTTTGGTAGCTTTGGGTACCAGTTAGCAGTACCCTGCCTGGGATTACCTGAGCGCAAGTCCTCTTATAGTAAATGCTCGGGACCCTGGGAAACCCCTGGGGGCACGCGGGTCCGATGGATGTGACCCCAGAGTCCCCCCCTCGCTTCCAGCGAGTTTGAGGGTTGCTCTCACCCTTTGTCTCTGGGTGACTCTGTTTTGCCTCCGTCTGCTGCCTGTGGGATCGGTGACACCTTCGACCCGGAGTCCTGCGAGTTTGGTTGCTCGTTGTGGCTCGGTTACCCAGTTGTGCTGACTAAGCGGGTGCGGGCAGCAGGGGCGTTGCACTTGAGCCTTGGTGGTGGCAACGTTCTCGTGGTTTCCTCCCCGGGAGCCCCGGGGCTGCCCCGTTTTAGTTCGTTTTGGGACTTGGGGGGTGTTGGTTGCTTCAGTTCCATCCACGCCCCCTTGTCTTTCCCCTGGATCACCCTTCCTGCCTGCATCCGGTTCCTTACCGTCTGTAGGTTCGGGGCGGGGTTTTTTATGGTGTTGAGACTCGGGCAGTCTCGGGGAATTCCCCTTCCGGGGTAGTGACGGGGGCATTTGAGCCTGTTCCTCCAGCCGTGTTGTATGAGTCTGCCAGTGGGCTCCCTTCCTTAGTGTTTTCACGGTTGCCCCGGTTTTCTGGTATGGCCGGGGCTTTGGGGGAACGGCTCGGCCCCGGGGCCTGTCGTGTAGGTTCCCGGGGCTGGGGAGGGGCTGACTTGGGGGGCCTTGACCCCGTTGGACCCTGTGGGGTTTTTTATCCCCCTCTAGGCAAGGCTTGTGGTTACGTGGAGTGGGGTCTTTCCTCCCCACTCGCCGTACGTGCTGTTGGGCGTCGGCCCCTCCCCGGGCTCGGTTCCTTGGCCTTAGAGTCGGTTGGTTCCATCCTGTGGGTGGATGTTTCCTCCCACCCTTTTTTGGGACGGTGTTTTCGTCATGTTTCCCCGTTTGATGGGGTTCTACGTGACTTCTGATCTCGGGTGCGCCTGCGCCTTTGTGCGCCTTCGGGACTAGTGTTGGCTTCTGTGTTCTCGAGGGTTCGGGGAGGTTTTTCGCTACTTCCCGCATTATTGGAACGTCTGTCGGCTCCTCGTCCTTGTCGCCGTTTTGGGCTACTTGTGGGCCGGTTGGGCTACTTGTGGGCCGGTTGGGCTACTTGTGGGCCGGTTGGGCTACTTGTGGGCCGGTTGGGCTACTTGTGGGCCGGTTGGGCTACTTGTGGGCCGGTTGGGCTACTTGTGGGCCGGTTGGGCTACTTGTGGGCCGGTTGGGCTACTTGTGGACCGGTTGGGCTACTTGTGGCCCTGTTGGGCTACTTGTCGCCCGGTTGGGTTCCTTTTTGGGCTCTCTTTGCTTCTTTGGCCGGTTTTATTGTTCCTGCTTCCTCTTTTGGCTACTTTTCTAGTGCAGTAGTCCTGGTTGGCGCCTTCCCGCAGAGAGGGTTGTGCGGTTCGGCCAGCGTGTCATGCGCATGCGCCGTGGAGTTTGTTTTGGTCTGGGCGGTGTTTCAGTGCTAGTGTTTTGCGCCCTTTTTTGCTACAGTGCTTCGCCTCTCATTCTACTCCCTGGCTGCGGTATGTGCCCCTTCGCTCCGGGGGTGTCCTGGTTCCCAGTTGTGGGGAGGACGCCGCGGTTTTCCCTGTGTCATGGGTGTGGGCCGCCTCCTTCGCCTCTCCCTGCTCTCCTGCGGGTCCGGCAGGGTCCGGCTCTGGCGTCTTCACCTGGCGGTGCTACCAGGTTCTTCTGGGCACGGTTGAGTCGTGTCAAGTTCGTGCCACCGTTCGCCAGGTGAGTTTCTGCGGTCTGGCGTCTTTTGGCCGGGCGCTGGATGCGGTGTTTTTTATATACCTGTCTTTATTTAGGTATATTTTTGTACGACTGAGACCGTTCGCACACCAGTGACTCCCTTTTTCAACCCTTCCTGTCCCCCTCATGTGCATGTCCAACCCATGCTAGAGTCATTCAGGGGACCCACCTTTTTTCATGTTGTGAGGTGTGGGGGTTGTAGGGTTGGTTCTGTACTCAACTGGTAAGGCTCCTGGCTGTGCTTGCAGGGTTTGAGCTCTGGCTCTTGGGTCCCGCCTATCTGGTAGAACTTGCGGGATAGTACCAGTGGAGTGCAATGGTGCTATAGGCAATATTGGGGAACACTGTATTACCATCAGAGGTCTGTGGTTGTTACACGACCTACTTGCGAGCATAAGCCTTCTTGCTGGTTTGTCTGTGGACTTCCAGGGCACACTAGCCTGTTTTCGTATAGCAGTTCCGGCCCATCCTGGTTGTGGGGGTTTGTGGGCCGGCGGGCCGCTCCTAGCAGCTGCCTGGTGGGCCATCCTCTGGCCGGTCTAGCCTGCCCTTGGGCCGGGCTTGGGGTGTAAAAGAATTCCCAGTACAGTACCCCATCCAGCAGGTATCGAGCGGGGTTTCTCCGCCGTTGGTCGCCTGGTGCAGGTTTCTGGGACTGTTGGGTTTTGTTGTGTCTCCGTTGGCCCTGTCTGGGGTCTGCCTGCTCCGTTCTCTGCCTTTGCAGAAGGGAGTTGCTATTTCCATGTTGCATGTTGCGGTGGTGCCTGTTGCTGCTGCTGCGCGTGTGCATTGGTACCGTGTTTCACGGTGGCGTGTCCTTGTTCCTGTGTCCGGTTGTGGTGTGGCACTTTGCTACTGTTTTGTGCTTGGGGATTGCGTGGGTGTTTTCTGTCCCTCCCTGATTGTCCACCCCTGGTTGTTTTCCTTTTTTTTTTTGTGCTTCTGCTCTTTCTTCCTGCCTCCTCTGCAGCAGGGGTGTTCTGCGTGTGTTCTTGGGCATTTTTCAGCCTGTGTCCTGTGTTGTGCTTCTTTGTCTTGGTCTATTGCAGTTGTTCGTACCCCTTGGTTCGGGTACTGTTCTGGCGGCGACCCTTCTGCCTTCTTTGGTTTCCTAGCTTGCCCTGCCGGTTGTTTTTTTTTTTGGGGGGGGGGTCTTGCGATGTCTCGCGTCGGACCCGTCGTTTCTGAAATCCTGGCGGGCTTGCATGCTTTGGGGAGTTTTTTCTGTTCGGCAGATGTTCCATCTCCTTGTGCCGCCTGGGTTTTGGTGGTCGCGCCCGAGATCTTCCCGCGGCTCCGCCTTTTCCTGGGCTTGGAGGGGCCTTGTCGGGGCTGCTATGTTCTGCCTCGCGGTCTCGCCTCCGGTTGGTGGTCGGGTGGCTTCGTGGTAGGTGTTCCACCTGCGTGCTTCTCTTGGCGACAGTATGGGGTATTTTGGCGGCCCTTCCTTTTCCTGTCCCTTCTTAGGTGGTTACTCTTGTTAGCTTGGTTTACTCTCGGCTTGGTTTTCTGGTGGGGGTTGGGGGCCGTCGTCTTGCCACATACTGTCGCCTCTTTTCGTGCGACGCTGGCGGAGCCGCTTCAGCTTGCTTTCGGTTTTGGTGTTACTTCTGCACCGTTAGAAAGCTGTCTCGTGCGTCGTTTCACCTCCGGCCTGTTCGTGCGCCGCTTGCACCATCCTGGTCTCTGGTCAGCGTGCTCTGTCTTCTCCTCGGTTGGTAGTGCCCCTTCGGTTCCGGTGTGTTTTTTCGTCGGCTCTTTCCTTTTGGACTTTCCCTCTGGGAGTCGAGTCGCCGAGTTTTCTTGCTCCTTCGGTTTTAGCGTTTTAGTTGTTCGGTGGCAGCAGTCTCCATTTTTTCTGGCGCGGGGTGGGGCTGCTGCATTCTGGAGGGGGTCCAGGGTTTGTTGGTGCATCGTTGGTCGGGCCGGGGGTGTGTCGTGTATTGTGTTCAGTGGCGGCCCTCCACTGTTGTTTGCGTGCCACGGTGTTTGGGTCCGGAGTGCGTTTTGCGTTGATCTGGTTCTGTTCTTCCCGGTTCGTGGGTGATGGTGTCCCGGGTGGTCAGCAGTGTTCTTGCGGCTAAGCTGCCTGTGTTCTTCCCTCATGCCTGTGGCATTTGTGGCTTCGCTGCTCTCGCTGCCGTCTGGGCGTTGTGGCCTTGCTGTCTTTCGGGCATGGATTTTTGGTGTTCGTGCGGGGGCCTTGCTGCTCGTTGTTCACGTGTTGTTCCTGGGATTTTTCGGGGCTGTGGCACCTTGGGTTGGCGTTTGCTGCCGGTTGTCTCGCTTCCGTGGGGGGTGCATGGTGTCCGCCTCCCGGTTCTGTCCCTTTGACCTTCCTCTGTGGGTAGTTAGCTCTGGGGAGCCGACGGGGCTTCCCCCAGAAAACCAGCATTGAATGTAATGAAACGCCATTTTCTGGGTGATACCCGGAGGCTCCCCGGCAACCCTCCCTCCCTCCGGTCGGCGGTTTTTCACGTGTTTTGACATCCAGCCTCAGAACTGATGGGTGGATAGCCAGCGTGGGAGGTCTGGGGCTCCCCCTTCCCCCTCCCGGGGAGGGGGGAGCTGCGCAGACAGCGGCGCGGTGACGTATGACGTCATACTAGTTTCCTTGTTTTCTGTTGAAGAGTTCTATCCACTAGTTCGGCTTTAGGTAGCAATTTTCACCAGAATAGGGGTTTGTTTTGGAATGCTTACCTTTCTGGATGCTTGACCCGGTCGATGGCAGATACAGAATGCTTCCTACCACACGGGGGTTTCTATAGGCCATTGCTCCCCTTGCCTCTCTGAGGGGGCCAGGTTCTGGCCGTGGTCCCCGGTAGGCCCTAGAACTCCATACACATGACTGATGCCAAAGTCTGACATTAGCATATCAGCCTGGTAAAGCTCCGGGAAGCCTCCGGGTCTCACCCAGAAAATGGCGTTTCATTACATTCAATGCTGGTTTTTTGACAATGTTTATGTCTTTCTACCCTACTGTTCATTCACCTGTTTTGTTGTAGGTGTCAGAGTGGGTTGAACTGTGCATTATAGTAAATTAAACTAAATCGATTAGATCAGATCTTTATATTATGCAAAGGCCAACAACTTGTCAATCTTTATTTACCCTGTACCCTCTAATATTTCATCACATATTTCTGAATACAAATACTTCCAAAATTGTGTACTGTGCAGTATCTTAAGTCCTCAGATTTCTAAAATCTTCCCTTCAAGCCACACCATATTCTTAATCCTTTCTTTCAATCACCAACTCATTTTAAACCACTGAGCATTCTTTATTTACATTTCTTTGTCATTCTTTCTGTGATAATAATAATTACTGTACAGGTACTTATAATATCGGTATGCTCTCTTGTTCTTAGAGACAGGAAGCTTATTAGGCTAATCAAGGTAGCCGTAGCCAACACATGTCCATTCATCCTAGGATGTAACCAACAAAATTTGACAAACTTCCGGGTACCAACACCTGTATCAACTGCTAGGTGAACAGTTATCAGATGTAGGGAAACATGCCAAAATGATTCAACCTACTAGGAAATCAAACCTAAAATCCCAAGACCAACTGGTTATGAGCCAACAGAACTAACTACTGGTCGAGACCTTACCTTTACCTACCCTCCTAAACTTCACTGTGAAAGGCTACCAACCTGCTGAAGCTAATATCTCTTGGGTTTATAAGTATGTTATGCTCTCCTTCCACCTTAAATAGAGGAAGATTCTTTATATTTTATTTTTTATTTATATATACAAGAATTCTTACATTCTTGTAATGCTAATAGTACACATAGCATTTCGGGCAAGTCCTTAATCTTAATTTTTCCCAGAATACAACTGCCAAATCGTTTAACAACCAGGTACCAATTCACTGCTGGGTGAACAGAGGCTACAGTTAAAGATTGGCGCCCAGTCAATCCTCCCCAGCCAGGATACGAACCCATGCCAAATCGCTCGCGAAGCCCCAGGCGAGTGTTTTACCACTGTGCCATGGGGACTGCAGGATATAAAAGGTTGGATCCAGTGAACTAAATGGCAAAAACTCTTAATCAAAGCACTGCCAGTTTTTTTTGCTTTCCAAACCAGCACCTGTGAGACAATGGTCAGGAAATCAGTGATACAAAGTTACCTCAAATCCTATCCCAGCTAAGAAAACAGAAGTCTTAAATGGGAAAAAGAGTATCTCCAGCCTTAAAAAATTATTAACTTACCTAAACAATCGACCCCTATTTGCCAAATCATTACGAGATACAATCACGATGTATGCCGGGAGGTTCTAGTTAGTGCAGCTGGTGTCAAGTTAGGTACAGCCATTTGAGGGTAAGTGGGGTTATGAATGGCTGTTAAGTGTCCGGAGTTCTCATTGGCAGTCATGCATATGACAACACTGGGAAGCTACAATACTGTGCTTGTGAACTTACCTGAGAGCCTTTGTTCATTTTGAGTGGATAACTTTGACTCTAGTGCTTATATGGTCTTGCAGGGTTGCTACATTCCCTATGACACCAGTCTTTATGTCAAATGTTCCCGACTATTATTACATGCCTTCCAGGTGCTCTGGAACTTGTGCCTATTGGAACAGCACAATAATGAGCTCAGAAATAATCATTTACATTACTGTAAGTAGAACCTCAAATCCTGTCAAGCAGGAACTTTTCAATTGGTTGGATACATAAGATACTGTATCTGATCTTAACTGGATTCAGTTGCATTCAGTTTTCCACTGAAGCAGAAAACCGTAACAAATTGGAAATTTAAACTTACACTTGACAGCACAATGAAGTCACAATATGTAGCATGATATATCCACCAGAAAATCTTTTGGAGCAATGCAGTGAAAATGAACTCTCATCCCAGGTCACCCCAGATTCTCATTTACATGTTTGCAAGAGCAAAATCTAGTATAGTAGTACTACATGCATTATTGTAATAAGGAATGACTGCCACTGAGGATCATAAACCAAAAACATTTAATAGGTATGTTATATAAAGTAGCATACAAGCAATGCAGTTCTTTATATAAATAAATATACTGTACCTGTATTACAGAAACATTAAACTATAAAAGAACAAAAAATATAAAAATAACTAAATTAAGACAAAGTTATAATTTTAACTTGAGTAGAGCAATGTTTACCTGACCCATGTGTTGCCAGAGGAGGGGAATGAAGCAAGTGCTCGTGTGGGAAGAGATCTTGGTGGCCAGAAGATTGTACTGTAGTTGGCACACTCCACACTTTTAGCCCATGGGTAATGCGTCCTGGTAAAAACAGTAAAAAGTAGTAAAAGTTTTGTCGTATTCTTAATTTATGCAAGATGCAGCCACTTGATGCAAATAATTAGCATTATTTTGCTCTTCTACCCAGATAAAATTTCAGGAGAAGTGCATTAAAGATTGAACTACATTCATGAAGCAACATTTGACTATATATACAGTTGACCCTTATATAACACTGTACAGTAGTTATGTTCCTGGAATATGACATACAGTGGTACCTCGGAACACGAGTGTCCCTGTATGCGAGTTTTTCGGAATACGAGCAGGATTTCTTCGGAAAATGTGTCTTGGAAGGCGAGGGTTACCTCGGAACACGAGTTTGTTGATACATGTACAGGCCGACTAGCGCCTTTTCCAGTGACTATCCCACCTGAATTCTTCACAAGGATTTACAGTTTTTTGTCGTTTTTTGGCCACTTGAGCATAAAAGTTGTCATTATATATCTCGCCATGGGTCTCAAGAAAGCCATTGGTAAGGTTCAACCTAAGAAAATAGCTGTGAGTAGAGGCAGTAGAAGATGTCTCTTCTTGATTAAGAAAATGTGTGAAGTATGGGAAGAACTGCAAAGTTTTGTTGAAGAAACTCACCCAGATAAAGCTGTAGCAGGGCCGTTGCATTGACCTTTTAAATGACAATGTGATGTCTTACTACAGACAAGTGTTAAAATGTAGGGAAAAACAAGTGTCTTTAGACAGATTCTTAGCAAAACAAGCAAGTCCTAGTGGTATGCAGGCAAAATGTGCCAGAGTGTGCATACCAGTGAAGTCCTCACTGCCTGATGTTATAATGGAAGGAGAAACAGTAACACCTCTCCTCCTCCCCCCTCCTCACATCTTCCATACACCAACAGCAGTCCTCAGCAAGGGTAAGTAATAACTTGAACATAGTTTTGTTGGTTTATTTAGATGAATTAGGTATAAAAATTTAGTTTCATGTGGGGTTTTTGGGGTAGTCAGGAACGGATTAATTCATTTCCCATTATTTCTTATGGGGAAATTAGCTTCGGAATACGAGTTTTCGGAATACGAGCTGTCTCCAGAAACGGATTAAACTCTTAAACTGTGGTACCCCTGTACTATATAACATGCTAGAAAAATTGAATGCTGTAACATACTGAAAAAATATGCTTACATTTCCAGAAATGACAATGTTGTACATTTTAGGAATACTGTACCTTCATTTAAAATAGTGCACTCATCTAGTTGTATTTGCGGGGGTTGAGCTCTCGCTCTTTGAGCCCACCTCTTGACTGTCAGTCAAATGGTGTACAGATTTCTGAGCCTACTGCGCTCTCATCATATCTACATTTGAAGCTGTGTATGGAGTCTGCCTCCACCACATAACTGCCTAATACATTCCATCTGTTAACTAGTCTGACATTGAAAAAGATCTTTCTAACGTCCCTGTGGCTCATTTGGGATTCTGGATAAATAGTATATGGACACCCTTCCACTTGTGTCCCCTTGTTTGTGTACCATCCGTGTTAACAGTTTATCTTTATCTACCCTGTCAATTCCTCTGATAGTTTTGCAGGTCGTGATCATGTCTCCCCTTACTTTTGTCTTCCAGTATCGTGAGATGCATTTTCATGCAACCTTTCCTCGTAACTCATGCCTCTTAGTTCTGGGATTTATCTAGTGGCATACCTCTGAACTTTTTCAAGCTTCGTCTTGTGCTTGACAAGGTATAGGTTCCATGCTGGGGCTGTATACTCCAGGATAGGTCTTACATACGTGGTATACAAGGTTCTTAATGATTTCTTGCACAGGTTCCTGAAGGCAGTTTTGATGTTAGCCAGCCTTGCATATGCTGCAGATGTTATTCTTTTTATGTGGGCTTCAGTAGACAGGTTTGGTGTGATATTAACTCCTAGATCTTTCTCTCTGTCCGTTTCATGAAGGACTTCATTCCCCATTTGGTATCCTGTGTCTGACCTCCTGTTTCCACTCTCTAGTTTCATTGCTTTACATTTACTCGGGTTGAACTTTAGTAGCCATTTTTTGGACCATTCATTCAGTTTGTCTTGGTCATCTTGTAGCCTCATACTATCTTCCTCCGTCTTATAGGAATATTTTATGTTTATTCGTATTCGAATAAACATGCATAATTTTGCATAATTTGCATAATTTTTGCATCATCAGCAAACAATGAGAGGAACGGTGTCTTCAAAGTGTGTCTGTGTTTGAGTGGATGAGTGAATGAATGAGTGAATGAGTTAGTAAAAGTAGATTTTTTTTTTTTTTTTTTTTTTTTTTTTTTTTTTTGAGATATATACAATAGTTCTTACATTCTTGTACAGCCACTAGTACGCGTAGCTTTTCGGGCAAGTTCTTAATCCTATGGTCCCTGGAATACGACCCCCACGAAGAATCGTTTTTACAACCAAGTACCCATTTTACTGTTCAGTTAAGAAACATGGAGCTGCCTACCTGACAAACACCGAACGAACCTTTTGCTATACAAGAAACAAAAAAATTAACAAATTTGAAGAAAGAAAAATGTCATAAAAGTTTGTTCAGTGAATGTAAGGTAGGCTGCTCCATTATTTAAAACATCGAATATCATATTGATGTTTTTCGGTGGTAGAACGGATTATTTCTATTTACATTCTTTTCAATTGGGAACTTCGTTTTGAATTGTGTCAGTTTCACATGATGACTACGGCATCAGAACGGATTAAAGTCATTATTTGAGATTCCACCGTACTTATGTTTACCTTGGGTTGGTATGCCACCTACACTGGTACTCTCTCCATAGTCATTTGTAACCTGATGAGCTTTAAAGAGCCAATGACTGCAGAACTGGCCTGTTGGGGTTTAAAATACAACTGGAAAAGATCATCAGGCCAAATGGGAGGCCATTTGAAAAGCCACTGGCTTTTACTCTACTCTTACCTTCAAAAACCCATAGGAGAGTTGTTGCACAAGTGTAGCTTTCATGAGATAATCAGTAGGAGCCATGAGGAGGATTTAAACCCCCCCCCACACTTGGTTTTCTCATTGATACATTAATGTGATTATTGTGAATTTGTAGCTTTCATCCTGTAATTATAGGATGAAAGCTAATTACAGGATGAAAGCTACAAATTCACAATGAAATCACATTAATGTATCAATGAGAAAACCAAGTGTTGGGGGGGTTTAAATCCTCCTCATGGCTCCTACTGATTATCTCATGAAAGCTACACTTGTGCAACAACTCTCCTATGGGTTTTTGAAGGTAAGAGTAGAGTAAAAGCCAGTGGCTTTTCAAATGTCCTCCCATTTGGCCTGATGATCTTTATGATGACAGCACTCTCAAACCCCCCCTTCCCTCCCACTCAGTATATGTCTCACATCTACTGACACAACCCACCAACTCGCACCAACATTAAGCCACTAGCCTCCGTGGTGTAGTGGTAAGACACTCGTCTGGCGTTCAGCGAGCGCTTTGTCCTGGGTTTGTATCCTGGCCGGGGAGGATTTACTGGGCGCAAATCCTTAACTGTAGCCTCTGTTTAAGGCCTTCATTTTTTTACATACCTAAGTACAGTAACTGTACTTAGTTACTGTACTGAAAATTACCTGTTAAATTACTGTTACTGGAAATTATCACTGATTAAACAGTGATCACTGATTAAACATCACTTTATTTTCTGCTGCCCAATTGGAAACTTTATTAATATCAGACTTTAGTTTTTTAGTGTCTTCTGCACAAATAATTGTCATGCTGATTTTTGAGTTGTCTGCAAATGACATGAAGCTGTGATTTGTATTTATATCTTTAACTGATATGAGAATGAGAAAGAGCAGTGGTGCATGGACCATGCCCTGCAATACAGTTTTTACTTTGCTTGGACTTGATTTTGTTTGACTGTTACTCTTTGCATTCAGTTTGACAGGAAAATTCAATCACTCTACTTTACCAATTTCTGTGGCTGTATTGTAGAAACTAGGTAGATTCCCGTGTGAAAGTGGATCTGTGTGTGGCCACGAGTGTGTTATATAAAAAAAAAAATTGTGTATAATTTCTTGGAGGAACCCCATGTGGTTCCCTGAAGCTACTATCACTGATAGTGTACCATCTACTGGGTCGCATCAGCCACAGAGTTCTATCTAGCCTACCAGAGGCCAAGAGCCAGAACCCATCCTCCGTCACAGAGGCACAGGGAACAGTAGCATTTATGTATTTACTTATACCACCACTGGACATAAGCACCGGGGAAGGCAATCAGAAAGTCAGCAAGATAAAACAAACCATAGCTGGCTAAAGAAGAGACTGTAGTCTCATGAACCACCAGAAGAACTCCTTAACACTTTCGCGCTATCTGGACGCGCCGGCGCGTCCCGTTTCGTCTAACGCTAACGCATAGTGGACATAAAGTTGAGTCCTCTTTTAAAATATTTGTATAAAATTCAATTTCTATCCGATTTACTTTGGGTTTGTTTCAAACTGCGCGCTATGAGGCTCTCTTTCTCACCACTAGGCTGCATGGTACAATAAGTTCATGAAAGGTGTGGATAACTTCGATCAAATGGTATTTTGTCCCAAACGGGTTGCAGGTGGGTGACTTTAGCCGTTTATACTGGTAATGCTTCCCCCATATCATGTATTATATGCATATGTCTGTTTAGGGAATTTTATTCCGATCAATATACAACCAAAAATAACTGTGTGCAACAAGTATAAACTTGACAAACATAACAAAAGTAAAAACATTTCGTGTGTGTTTGACGCTCACTGATATGTTCCAGCGTTGTTTTATATTTGGCGCTATTCTAACTTACGCTTTGTTGATATTTTTTACCTATGGGCACATAGAACATTCTATTGCGAACACATTGACACAAAAATGAATGACGTACATAGAAAATTAATGTCATGAGAGTGAAATAAGTATAAACTTTCAAAGCGCCGTGCGTCGTCCCGTCACCGATACCGGGTAACAATTTCACAACTTCCCACACTCTTGCGGGCGGGCCGCATCATTATTCTACGCTTATATTCATATCACCGTGTTGGGAATTTCATTGCGAGTCCATTGATACCAAAATTAACGCTGTAGAATAAGTGTGGAGGTGATTACAATCCCAAGAGTAAAAACATTTTGTTGCTGATGGGCGCTCACGGCGAGTCATCTTCGTAGTTATTTATTTGGTGCTGGTATCCCTATACGTTTCGTGACTTTTTTTACTGATATTCTTCTAGAGAATTTTATTGCGAACACGTTGGTACCAAAATGAAATACGTAGCATGAGAACTAAGGTCAGAAGAGTAAAAAGAGTATACACATTTTTGTTTTTACGCTTAAGCGATAAAAACGCTGCGCGCACATTCGGTTGGCTGAGTGACCTTTGCGGAAAGCGCGAAAGTGTTAATGTAAATAAACGATTGAGAAGTTTCAAAACAAGTACCAGCTCATTTGCCCCACTTTCCCCACTGATTTGGGGAAGAGGAGAAGTAACTTGCAGTTAGCCGGTGACCCAGTCCTCAGTTCTATGATAATGTGTGTAGTGTGTGTACTCACCTAATTGTGCTTGCGGGGGTTGAGCTCTGGCTCTTTGGTCCCGCCTCTCAACCGTCAATCAACAGGTAATTACCTAAGTGTAATTACCTAGGTGTGTGTGTGTGTATCAGGTGACTTCTCTCTGCTGAGAGAGGAGACCTGCTTCAGCAGGGGTTCGTGTCGGCCCTTCTGTGGTTCACTCCTTCACCAAGACAAAGGGTGGGGGGGGCCTAGTTTGCTACCTCCTGGTCTCATGATTCATGGCCTTGTTGGGTCGTTTCTCACAGCCTGCAGTGGAGTTGGTTGGGCCCTTTCCCCTTTTGGTTTTGGGGGTCGAGTCTTTGTAGGCAGGATTCTTCTCCCCGTCTTCTTCTGGTCATCTCGGAGTGAGTGGAGTTGGACATGGTCAAGACAACTTCGTCCTTTCAGTGAGTTACCTGCATTTTTCTGGTCCAAAACAAAATCAGTTCATTCCCTGCCCCTTCTTTCCAATGACCACCTTGTCCCAGGTCCATCTCATTCTTGAGGCGGATGATTTCCCTGGATGCTTATTAGCACATCCCGATACATCCATTCTGAGATTGGTTGGGCTTTGTTGCAGGGTGTCAAACCTATCTCTTTTGGGTACTTCCCTCTGAGCTCAATCTGATTCCAAATGAGTTCACATGCTCGACTCAGGTCATCATGGCCCATCTTCATTTGTTGGGTGTTCGGGTCTTGGCCTATCTTGATGACTGGCTAGTTTGGGCTCGCAGTCAGTCCACGTGTCTGCTAGCCAGGGTATTCTGGTTCTTTCTCAGCTTGCCAGGTTTGGGTTCCTGGTGAACTGGTGGACATCCCAGTTCATTCCAGATTCCCACCCTCCCAGGTTCAGGTTTGGCTGGACCTCGATTGGACTTTCGGTCGGCGTGTCTCTCCCTGCCTCCAACGGCCTTGACTCAGTGGTTGCTCGAGCAGCTGTGCAGGAACTTCAACTTTGCCTGCCTTGTTTATCCTCTGCCAGAATTTGGCCTTGGGGGCTGTTCTGGTTTCTCTGGAGCAGCCTCTTTCACTGCTTCCGTGATCATTAGGTGTGGATCTCATGCATCCTGCACCAGCTGCTGTATCACCAGCTTCCTCCTCAAGTTTTCTGGGTTCAGTTCCCTGGTGCCTTCCTCCATCTTCTCTTAATGTTTTGACGCATGCCTTTGCTCTCTGTTGGGGCTTTGTGACCAGTATTCACCAGGTTGATCAGGGGGCAATGGTCCTCTCTTCTTTATCAGGTACACAGTATGATCTAGAAGTTTGTGGCCATGGGCATGGCCACATGGATGGTTCGGATTCCATGGGACTCCATTATCCAGCTACATTTGGACTGTTCCCCAGTGGTTCATTGTCTCGAGTGCAAGGGGGGGTTCCCTTCAGTTCCTGCCTCTTTGGAGCTGGACTATATGGATTGCTCTTCTTCTGGTTTCTTGGGGTTTGGTTCTCCATGCAATTCATGTGCATGGAGTGTTCAATGTCTTTGCAATGGTCTGTCTCAGTTCCTTTCCATTTCCATGGAGTGGACTGCCAATGCCACTTCCTTCCTGTGATTTTGTCAGACATTCAGGTGCCCGGACATGATCCTCTTCATGTCGGTGTGGTCTCAGTGTCGTCCTTTGTACGTGAGACGATTCCGATTGTGAGGCTCTCGCAGTGGATTATACCTCATTCCCTTTACCTCTTTCCCCGGGTCCTGCTGTTGCTTCGGGTCCTGTCTGCTTGGAGTCCTATCGGGAAGGGTTTTCCTTCTGACTCCCTGGTGGCCGGCCTGGCCTTTATTTTAGGCGCTGTTGTTCAATGTTTGAACCTGGTCATTTTTCCATGGCTCTGCTTCTTAAACAGGGTCGGCTCAGTGGCGTACTTTGCTAGTTTGATCTCCTCCACTCTATGCATCTGGTGTTTCTGATGCAAGTTTATTGTTATTTCTATAGTGATTCCATTGAAAAGCAGATGCAATAGGTACTCTAAGAGAGAACTCTGTCAACATCAACGGCCCGAGACTGTTCAACACGATTCCACTACACATAAGGGGCATAACTGGCCGACCCACCCCCCCTCACAATGTTCAAGAGAAAACTTGACAAGCAACTCCAAAAGATATCTGATCAATCAGGCTGAGACTCGTATGTCATGCTGCGAGCAGCCGCACTCATCAGCCTGGTTGACCAGTCCAGCAACGCGGAAGCCTGGTCGACGACCGGGCCGCGGGGACGCTAAGCCCAGAAATAATCTCAAGGTAACCATCTGGTGGCTGAATTGATCATGTCCCACATGCAGGCTTCCTCGAGGTAGCAGTATGAGGTTTCTTGATGCTCTTTTCACCATATTCTTTCTTTATGGTGTTTTTTCTTGATTTCAGGGCACGTGAGTGCTCTCCTTTCTTTCCTGGCTCTTTCTTAATCGGCATCTTATGCTAAATGCTGTTGCATCATATTATGCAGCACTGCTACTTGCATTTGGTGTCGATACTTTCTCGACCCTGTTTTGCAGGCTGTCTTGTGCCTTGTTTCACCTCCGGCCTGATGATGCACCACCTGAGAACACTTGGTCTTTGGGCCATGTTCTTTTGTTCCTTCTCCTTGGTTTACAGTGTCCCCTTTGGTCTTTGATTGCTTCTACATGACTTCTTTTCTGGGGGGAGCCTCTATAGCTCCCCGGAGCTATCCATCGCTGATATGGATACCCTAACTATTTTGCGTCAGTCGATGTGGGTGGAGTTCTAGCCTACCAGGGACCACGAGCCAGAACCTGGCCCCCTCACAGAGGCACGGGGAGCAATGGCCCACACAAATGCACATGTGATTTGGAGCATTCTATATCTGCCATCGACCGGGACAGGCACCGAGAAAGGTAAGCGCCACAAAACAAACCCTGATTCTGGTTAACAACGAAAATAGACAAACGAATGGACAGAACTCCCCAAAAGAAAAACGAGCAAAGAAGCATGACGTCACACGAACTGCACCGCATGTCTGCGCAGCTCCTCCCTTTCCCTGGGAGGGGGAACGGGGAGCCCCAGACCCCCGAGCCGGCAATCTTCGCCCTAGTTCCTCGGCTGATGGGATCGTGCATGGTGATATGGCTCCAGCTCCAGTCTTGTCTCAGTGCTGTGACTTGTTTTCAGTGCTGCTCTTACGGTGGTCGTGTGAGCTGGGAGTAGTTTTCTCAGGCACTCGGGCTGCATATGCTTAGGGTCAGCTTCCCTGAGTGCCCTGTAAGTACCACCCTTGGGGCTTGGGGTTGCCTTCCACAAGTGACCTTGGGTCTACCTCTGTTGGCTTTTCGCTGCTTGGCGTTTGGCCGCCCCGAGTGTTTAGGGGTTTTCCTCCCTTATTTACCTTGGGGTTAGTGGTAGTTATAGCACTGGTGGGGCGCAGGGTACTAGGTAGCTGTTTTCACCTATAATAGCGGCTGGCTCTGTTCCCACTGGGTACGTTGTCCACTTGCATGGTTTTTCTTTTCTTTTTGCCTGGTGGGGGGGGGGGCTGCCTTGTGTTTTTCCCTTCCCCTTATATTAGGGTTGTTTGTGCGGTGGCACCCCCTGCTTAGCCCTCGCAAGTGGACACGTCCCGTGGGTTCAGCTTTTAGCAGTTTGCTTGGTAGTTTGGGGTGCCGGTTAGTAGTGCCCTGCCTGGGACAACCCTTAGCAGACCCAGTCTAGGGGCCCTGGGAAACCCCGCGGGGGTCTCGGGTCCGATGGAGGAGACCCTCGCGTCCCCTCTCGCTGTGTGCGAGTTTGAGGGTTGCTCTGTTCCCTTGTCTCAGGGTGACTCATTGTTTTTGCCTCCGTCATGCTGCCTGTTGGGTCGGTGACACATTCGACCCTGAGTCCTGCGAGCTGTGTTGTTTGATTCAATTCACCCAGTCTGCTGATGAATTACTTCAGGTGCAGGCAGCTTGTGCGTTGCAAGGTAGGTTTAGGTTGTTGCAAGGTAGGTTTAGGTTGTTGCAACGCGCTCGGGTTGTCACTTTCCCGGACGCCCCGAGGCTGCCCCGGTTTGTGTATAAAGACCTGGACTTAGGGGTGTTGGTCGCTTCAGCCTTGGTTCCGTCTGCTCCCCCTTGTTCTTCCCCTTCAGTGGTCCATTCTGCCCCCCCCCCCCTCAGCATCTGAGGGCTTCAGAGTCGGGGTGGGGTTTAGAGGTTCTTTTTGACCCTTCGTCGTTGTTCCTCGCTTTCGGTTCGGGTGTTGTCCTTTCTCTCTTGGTTGTATCAGGACCGTCATCTGATGCCTAATACTGTCGCCTCATATCGTACGGCGCTGGCAGAGTCACTGCAGCTTGCTTTCGGTATTGATGTTACTTCTGCGCCATTTCGCAAGCTGTCTCAGGCGTTGTTTCACCTCCGGCCTGTTCATGTGCCGCCTGAGCTGTCTTGGTCTTTGGACAGAGTGCTCCTCTATCTTTCTTCTCCTCGGTTTGTTGTGGCCCCTTCGGTTCCAGATTGTGTTGCTAAGGCTCTTTTTTTTTTTTTTTTGGCATTGGCCTCTGGGGGTCGCGTGGCGGAGCTTCATGCTCTTCTCCGGCACAGAGGTTTTTGCTCCTTTGGCCATGGTCTTCGGTATGTTCATCTGCAGCCGTCTCCCTCTTTTCTGGTGAAGAATGAGACGGCTGCTTTCCGGAGGGGTCCTTGGGTTGTTGATGCGTGGTTTGTCAGGCCGGGGGTTCACCATGTGTTGTGTTCGGTTGTGGCCCTCCGCCGTTATCTGCGCGCCACGGCTTCTGTGTCTGGGGACGCGCTATGGGTTGATCCGGTTTCCCTTCTTCCCTGTTCGTGGGTTCGGGTCTCTCAGGTCGTCCGCAGGGTTATTAAATCCAGCCAGCCTGCGGTCTATCCCCGTGTCCATGACGTTCGTAAGTTTGCTGCTCTTGCTGCCATCTTCGGCAATATTTTGGCAGTCAAACAGAGTCCTGGCTGCACGCTACCTTGTGAACGTTTTTGGGCCCAGTCGGGCCTGTATTGCTTTAGGTTGGCGGATGCAGCCCGTTGTCTCGACTTCGTGTTGAGGAGTGGAGCGCCGACCGCCTCCGGGTAAGTTCACATGGTTTTCTTTGGTAGTCTTTGGTGAAGTAGCTCCGGGGAGCTGTAGGGGCTTCCCCCAGAAAACCAGCCTTGAATGTACAGTAATGAAACACCATTTTCTGGGTGAGTCCCGGAGGCTCCCCGGCAACCCTCCCGCCCTTCGGTCGGCGGTTTTTCGCGGTTTTTTATATCCAGCCTCTGAACAGGGGCGAGGATCGCCGGCTCGGGGGTCTGGGGCTCCCCTTTCCCCCTCCCGGGGAGGGGAGAGCTGCGCAGACATGCGGCGCGGCTCATGTGACGTCATGCTTGTTTGCTCGTTTTTCTTTTGGGGAGTTCTGTCCACTCGTTTGTCTATTTTCATTGTTAACCAGGATAGGGGTTTGTTTTGTGGGGTTTACCTTTCTCGGTGCCTGTCCCGGTCGATGGCAGATATAGAATGCTCCAAATCACATGTGCATTTCTATGGGCCATTGCTCCACGTGCCTCTGTGAGGGGCCAGGTTTTGGCTCGTGGTCCCCGGTAGGCTAGAACTCCACCCACATCAACTGATGCAAAATAGGGCATGCATATCAGCCATGGATATCTCCGGGGAGCCTCCATGACTCGCCAAGAAAATGGCATTTCATTACATTAAACGCTGGTTTTTTGTTTCCCTCGCCTCCGGTTGTAGGGTTGGAGAGTTTCATGCTCTTCTCGAGTGGTGGGGTTTTTGTTCTTTTCACCCTACTGGCTGGTTTGTTCATCTGCAGTCAGCTCCTCATTTTCTGGTGAAGAATGAGTTGTTTATCTTCGGAGGGATCCCATGGTAATTAGCTTGATTGGTTCAGCCGGGGGTGCATCATTTGTTGCGTCCAGTGGCACTGCACTCTTCCACTACCTTCGAGCCACTGATTATGCCTCGGTGGATGCTATGTGGGTTGATCCGTTCACCTTGGTCCCCTGTTCCAAGGCTCGTATTTCTCACATCGTCTTCAGTGTTATTAAATCCAACCAGCCTGCTGTCTCCCCTAGTGTGCCCAAAATGTTCGGAAATATGCCGCTCTCTTGACTGTGTTCACTAACATGTCCTGGGCTGATATTCGGGCACAGGGGTTTTGAAGGTCAAACTGGTGGAGGGTTCTGATGGCCCAGTATCTTGTCACTGTGCCTGGGCTTCGGCGCCATTGTGTGACTTTGGATTGTGTCTCACGGCCTGGCGTCTCTTTCTCGTCTTGATTCTGCACTGCTTCCTCCTCCCTGGTAAGTGCTCTGGGTTTTATTCTCTGGATATATAGCTTCAGGAAGCCTCAAGAGGCTCCACCCAGAAAACCAGCACTAAATGTAATGAAACACCAATTTCTGAGTGAGCCCTGGTGGATTGCTGACCTACAGATCATTGGGGAGTTTTCTCACATCTTCCATAGAACTGAGGGCTATGTCACCAGCTGACTGCGAGTTACCCCCACCCTCCTCCCAAAACAAGAATGGGCAAATGGGCTGGCGCTTGTCTTGAAACTTTTCGATCATTTGTTTACAGTGTTGGGGGAGTTCTTCTGGCAGTTCAGGAGGCTACGGTCTCTTGTTTAGCCACCTGTGGTTTGTTTTGTCTCATTGACTTTCTGGGTGCCTTCCCCAATGGTAGCATAAATAAATAGATAAATGTACTGCTCCCTGTGCTTCTGTGAGAGGGGGCTGCATTCTGGCTTTTGGTCCCTGGTAGGCCAGATAGAACTCCGTGGCTGATGCGATAGTACACTATCAATGATAGTAACTTCAGAGAGCCACCGGGGCTCAACCAGAAATCGACGTTTCATTACATTCAGCACTGGTTAACTGAAAACCTTTTACATATCAAGAAAGTGCTATATAAGCATTTGTTACATTAGGATTCACTGTCGTGTAATACTTGGTTGCATTTGGTAACATGAACAGAACACTACCTAACACTGTATTCCTAAAATTTAAGGCTTTCAAATTTGTATTATTAATATAAACACTTATGTTTATTTATTCAATAAGCTTATAATATTCTTAACAAATTAGGCCTGAATTCCTGTATGAACACACTTACAGATTTTGAAATATCATCTGTTGTGGTGCCCACTTCTCTGGGCTGAGCATCTTCAAGGCAACTGGAAAGCGTACTTGCAAGCGAGGTGTTGACATTATTTTCTCGCCACCCCCTTTAAGAGGGAGTATTTGTTTCTTCATTCGGAGGTGTTCCAAATAAGCCCTTTCTTGTATTCCCCTCATCTAAAGAAAAACTTGTATTAGTGACATACAAAATATTTTTTACATGTACTTAACATTTACAAAACAGTATACAATATACGTATATACAGTATTCACTTGTGTGCCATACTAAATGAAACTATGAATAATAAAATGTCAGCTTTAAACTTTCCATATTATATCTTTTGCCATTGGCCAAGTAGTACAGAGGACTATGAAAGGAAATTTTTTTGAACAATTCAAGGAAACACTAAACTGACATAAAATTAAAGATTACCCCACTACGAAACGGAAAATGAAGACATGTGATAAAAAGACTAGAAAGCAGGTAGGAGAGATACATAATAATCTACACATAGAGAAAATATTAGAGGGTCTGGTTCCAAATTTGCACATGGAAATAACACCACACGAGACTGGAAGGCATGGCTGAAAGTGCCAAACAGCCCTCGCTGAAAAGCAGAGGTGCAATTGGTATGCTGAGAAAGACTTTTGTCAATATCAGTAGAGCCCAAGACTTTTCAACACTCCACCTCTAAACCTAAGGGGAATATCTAGCTGACCTGTTATGGTCAGAGAACGACCTGTTCAAAAGAGAACTTGAATACTTCCAAAGGATACTTGGTTAACTGGTTATGATTTATATGTCAGGCTGTGAGTAGTCTAACAGTCTGGTTGACTAGACCAACTAGGAGGCCCAGTCAGAGAATGGGCTGCAGGGACATTGATCCTTGGAACCGAAGCAAGGTAAGATGGAACATTAAGTATGCATATCGGATGGAGGGTATGCCAGTAAGCAAGACATTATTGTTTACAAAGGAAACGAGGCATTATTTTAGACATAGGCTGATAACTTCCCATTCTCGTCCACATCAGAGCAAGTGTGAAAAATACAGCACCCTAGAGCGCCTCCAATGGGTCTGGGAATATAATAGTAACCACTCAACATCCACCTCTTTCATCATCCTAAACTGGCCAGGTGGATGGTGCAGAGAATATGTGTAAACTGCAAGATATGGGCTTCATGAAAGGAGACCTAGAGATCTGCTCAGTGAAAGGCCTGACCTGGACATACTGTACTTCCTCTACAGAGTATGATCTTAGTCTACACCAAAGGGCAGACAACCATAGTCCCTAGGATCACAGTGTAATGAGTGCATAATAGTTGACCATTATGCCCGAAACGCTTTGCATAATAGTGGCTTTAGGCATTGTATGTACTAGCCCTATCTATAAATCCATCACTCTTTGTAAAATCTCTTGTATGTATGTACCTTACCTAAATAAACATTTGATTTGATAAACATCTGATAAAAATGACGCCCATTACCAAGCCAGCTGGCAACTAGCTACCAAAGTTAGGGGTATCATTAATGGGGTGCAACTTCCCCTAGGGTTTTCACCAGAGAGTGGATGACCTGGCCGAAGCCTAGAAGTTGGGGTGCTATCTTGAGGGCCAACATGAGCATATTCTCATGCTCCGGAGCCTTGTGGGAAGTACCCACTTTGAATTTATTTTCTATGTATGCTGACTTCAATTTCATCACACCTGTCACTTAAGACAGTTTGTTGCATTTGCCTTCATCCAGTAGTTCATTTTAGTTGCTTACTGTGCATTCCTTCTTAGTGCCTTTACCTTGCGGTTACCTTGTGATGATTTTGGGGCTTAAAGTCCCCCATGGCCCAGTCCTCGATCAAGCCTCCTCGTTGACAGGCTGTTGGATGTGGCTGCTCACAGCCTGACGTATGAGTCACAGCCTGGTTGATCAGGTATCTTTTGGAGGTGTTTATCAAGTTCTCTCACTGAAAGAACCGAAGACTGAGAGGGGTCGGCCAGTTATGGCCCTTAGGTGTAGTGGAAGCGTGTTGAACAGTCTTGGGCGTCTAATGTTGATAGTTCTCTCTCTCAGAGTACATATTGCACCTCTGCTTTTCAGCGGAGGGTATTCTGCACATCCTGCCATGCCTTCTGGTCTCATGTGGTATTATTTCTGTGTGCAGGTTTGGGACCAGGTTTTCTAATATTTTCCACATGTAAATTCTTATGCATACCATGCAGGAGAGATACATATGTTCTATAATAAAAACAAATAGAAAATATTTCTATTACTAACCCATTATTATCATTCTAACTTTTGTAAGATGAACATCTAGCTATATTATACATTTTACTTTGTATTGTTACAAATACTAAGTGGGGGGGGGGGCCTCACTACCCTCCCATGTCATATGGTTGGGAGGGGAAATGGAAGGCCCTGAAGCGAGGTAAAAACCCCTTAACCCCCCTAAAGTGGCAAGGGGGGAAGAAAGGGACAAAATAGTAAAGGATTACGTGAAATACTATACTGAGAAGACAGTACACTGTACTACTGTTTTCAGTGAACCCCTAAACACAATGAGACTGACAGCCTAAAGTGAACATGACACCAACTTAGACTCGCACCCGAAGTGTTACCTTAACCCCACTGAACTTTGAGGTAGCCATAAACAGTATGGCCATGCTGGTCTGATCAGGTCTTTCTATGGGCTACAGAAAATAATATGGTATTCAACGAGGATAAGTTTCAGCTCATGCGCTACGGAAAAATTGAAAACATAAAAACAGGAACCACGTACAAAACGCAGGCAAATCATAACATAGAACGAAAAGGCAATGTAAAGGACCTGGGTGTACTCATGTCGGAAGACCTTACCTTTAAAGAACACAATAAAGTAGCCGTCACAACTGCAAGAAAAATGACAGGTTGGATAACAAGAACTTTTCACACTAGAGATGCTATACCGATGATGATACTTTTCAAAACGCTTGTGCTATCTAGAGTGGAGTACTGCTGCACAATGACAGCCCCTTTCAAAGCTGGAGAAATTGCTGACCTAGAGAGCGTGCAGAGATCCTTTACTGCTAGAATCCACTCAGTAAAACATCTAAATTACTGGGACCGACTAAAGAGCCTAAATCTGTACTCCCTTGAGCGCAGGCGGGAGAGATATATAATAATTTACACGTGGAAAATAATTGAGGGGCTGGTCCCAAACCTGCACACAGAAATAACACCACATGAGACCAGAAGACATGGCAGGATGTGCAGAATACCCCCGTTGAAAAGCAGAGGTGCAACAGGTACTCTGAGAGAGAACTTTATCAACATCAGAGGCCCGAGACTGTTCAACACGCTTCCACTACACATAAGGGGCATAACTGGCAAACCCCTCACAGTGTTCAAGAGAGAACTGGATAAGCACCTCCAAAGGATACCTGATCAACCAGGCTGTGACTCATACGTCAGGCTGCGAGCAGCCGCGTCTAACCGCCTGGTTGATCAGTCCAGCAACCAGGAGGCCTGGTCGACGACCGGGCCGCGGGGACACTAAGCCCCGGAAGCACCTCAAGGTAGCCTCAAGGTATGCTCCAGGCACAAATGTCTGAATTCGATATTTATTCATTTATTTATTATTTATTTATATACAAGAAAGTACATTGGGTTTATGAGGGTAAAGAACATTGAAATTTTACATTCTTGTAAGGCTACTAGCACGCATAGCATTTCGGGCAGAATCTTTATCTAACATATAATTTTAATTAAGAAGGTAATTTCAAGCAAAATTAAAAAATGTTTACAGGTACATTGTAAGAAAGTATAAAAATACATTGTAAGAAAGTATAAAAAAAATACATGGTATAAGAAGTTTGACAGGATTAGTAGGTATATTAAAGTAAATTTAACAGGTTATCCACAGGTACATTGTAGCATAATTTGAGGATTATTGCAAGGTAATGTTTATGGTTAATGTTTATAACCATGATTATAACATGATATAAGATAACAGCAATGATTACAATGGTAAAGTTGTATGTCATAGGTACATATATTGGGGAATTGTGTACACTAGATACAGGGCGAGTTTCAAGCACTAGGTAGGAAACTATGAAGATGAAATTAGGTAATTTTAGGTTTTATTTTTGAATAAGGCAAA
The DNA here is from genome assembly GCF_040958095.1 of Procambarus clarkii. Lineage (NCBI taxonomy): Eukaryota > Metazoa > Arthropoda > Malacostraca > Decapoda > Cambaridae > Procambarus > Procambarus clarkii. The sequence goes on from NC_091181.1 coordinate 25,092,024, forward strand.
AGTTTGACAGCTTTTCAATTCATTAGGGAGTGAGTTCCATAGACCAGGTCCCTTTATTTGCAGTGTATGTATACAGATTAAGTTTGACTCTGGGGGATATCAAAGAAATATTTTCTTTTGGTGTGGTGATTGTGTGTTCTATTACATCTGTCCAAGAAAAGTTTCTGAACAGGGTTTGCACTTAAGAACAGGGTTTTACAAATGTGATTGGCACAAGAGAATGTGTGGGGTGAGTTTAAGTTTAGCATGTTTAGGGATTTAAACAGGGGGACTGAGTGTTGTCTGAAAGCGAGCTTGTTATTGTTCTGATAGCAGATTTTTGCTGCTAGAGACTAGCAGCAAAAATTGATTCTTGATGGGCTTGAGGTAGTTTGCAGAGGTTGAGCCCCATGCACAGATACTGTATGTAAGATAGGGATAGATTAGCGCATAGTATAGTGAGAGGAAAGCAGAGTTTGGAACATAATACCTGATTTTAGAGAGTATACCAACTGTTTTTGATACTTTCTTTGCTGTATGTGAGTGATGAAGTTGAGTCTCTTGTCTATGTATAGGCCAAGGAACTTTCCATCATTTTTAATGCTGATGTTAACATTGTCTATCTGAAGCTGAACTACATTTGTTGATTTGCTTCCAAATAAGATGAAGTAGGTCTTTTCTATGCTTAGTGTGAGTTTGTTGGTTGACATCTATAAGTGAACTTTATTCAGTTCATTGTTTACAACATTATTTAATGTGTGGATTGGGGTCTGAGTAGCCGAGAGTAGTATCGTCAGCAAATAATATAGGTGTGTGTGTACTCACCTAATTGAGCTTGCGGGGGTTGAGCTCTGGCTCTTGAAACTGTGTATGGAGTCAGCCTCCACCGCATCACTACCTAATGCATTCCATCTGTCAACTACTCTGACACTGAAAAAATTCTTTCTAACATCCCTGTGGCTCATTTGGGTACTCAGTTTCCACCTGTGTCCCCTTGTTCGCGTACCACCTATGTTAAACAGTTTATCTACCCTGTCAATTCCTCTGAGAATTTTGTAGGTAGTGATCATGTCTCCCCTTACTCTTCTGTCTTCTAGTGTCGTGAGGTGCATTTCTCGCAACCTTTCTTCGTAACTCATGCCTCTTAGTTTTGGGACTAGCCTAGTGGCATATTTCTGAACTTTTTCAAACTTTGCCTTGTGCTTGACAAGGTACGGGCTCCATGCTGGGGCCGCATACTCCAGGATTGGTCTTACATATGTGGTATACAAGGTTCTGAATGATTCCTTACACAGGTTCCTGAAGGCAGTTCTGATGTTAGCCAGCCTCGCATATGCCACAGATGTTATTCTTTTGATGTGGGCCTCAGGAGACAGGGTTGGTGTGGTATCAAATGCTAGATTCTTCTCTGTCCGTTTCATGAAGGACTTCATCTCCCATTCTGTATCCTGTGCCTGGCCTCCTGTTTCCTGTCTTCCTCCATCTTAATCCTCCTCATAATTTTTGCAGCATCAGCAAACAATGAGAGGAATGATTCTATACCATCTGGAAGATCATTTACATATATGAGAAACAGTATGGGTCCAAGGATTGAACCCTGCGGGACCCCATTAGTGACGTCTCACCAATCTGAGACCTCACCCCGCACAGTGACTCCCTGCATTCTGTTACTTAGGTACTCCCTTATCCAATGGATTACCTTCCCTTTCACTCCTGCCTGCATCTCCAGCTTTTGCACTAGTCTCTGGTATGGCACTGTGTCAAAGGCTTTCTGGCAATCAAAAAATATGAAGTCTGCCCACCCCTCTCTTTCTTGTCTGATTCTTGTTGCCTAATCGTAGAATTCAATTAATCCTGTGAGGCATGACTTGACATCCCTGAAACCATGTTGGTGTTGTGACACAAAGTTCCTTCACTCCAGATGTTCGACTAGCTTTTTTCGCACAATTTTCTCCATTAGCTTGCATGGTATGCAAGTTAGGGACACTGGCCTGTAGTTCGGTGCCTCCTGTCTATCCCTCTTCTTGTATATCGGGACTACGTTTGTCGCCTTCCAAATTTTTGGTAGTTCACCTGTTACCAGTGATTTGTTATACACCATGGAGAGTGGCAGGTGTGTGTGTTTTTGTGTGTGTATTTGTGTTTTTGTGTGTGCATTTGTGTGTGTGTGTGTGTGTGTGTGTGTGTAATTACCTAAGTGTAATTACCTAAGTGTAGTTACAGGATGAGAGCTACGCTCGTGGTGTCCCGTCTTCCCAGCACTCTTTGTCATATAACGCTTTGAAACTACTGACGGTCTTGGCCTCCACCACCTTCTCACTTAACTTGTTCCAACCGTCTACCACTCTATTTGCGAAGGTGAATTTTCTTATATTTCTTAGTGTGTGTGTGTGTGTGTGTGTAATTACCTAAGTGTAATTACCTAAGTGTAGTTACAGGATGAGAGCTACGCTCGTGGTGTCCCGTCTTCCCAGCACTCTTTGTCATATAACGCTTTGAAACTACTGACGGTCTTGGCCTCCACCACCTTCTCACTTAACTTGTTCCAACCGTCTACCACTCTATTTGCGAAGGTGAATTTTCTTATATTTCTTCGGCATCTGTGTTTAGCTAGTTTAAATCTATGACCTCTTGTTCTCGAAGTTCCTGGTCTCAGGAAGTCTTCCCTGTCGATTTTATCAATTCCTGTTACTATTTTGTACGTAGTGATCATATCACCTCTTTTTCTTCTGTCTTCTAGTTTTGGCATATTTAATGCTTCTAACCTCTCCTCGTAGCTCTTGCCCTTCAGTTCTGGGAGCCACTTAGTAGCATGTCTTTGCACCTTTTCCAGTTTGTTGATGTGCTTCTTAAGATATGGGCACCACACAACAGCTGCATATTCTAGCTTTGGCCTAACAAAAGTCATGAACAATTTCTTTAGTATATCGCCATCCATGTATTTAAATGCAATTCTGAAGTTAGAAAGCATAGCATAGGCTCCTTGCACAATATTCTTTATGTGGTCCTCAGGTGATAGTTTTCTATCTAGAACCACTCCTAGATCTCTTTCTTTATCAGAATTCTTTAAAGATTTCTCACATAATATATAGGTTGTGTGGGGTCTATGTTCTCCTATTCCACATTCCATAACATGACATTTATTTACATTAAATTCCATTTGCCAAGTGGTGCTCCATATACTTATTTTGTCCAGGTCTTCTTGAAGGGCATGACAGTCATCTAAATTTCTTATCCTTCCTATTATCTTAGCATCATCAGCAAACATGTTCATATAATTCTGTATACCAACTGGTAGATCATTTATGTAGACAATAAACATCACTGGTGCAAGAACTGAACCCTGTGGTACTCCACTTGTGACATTTCTCCATTCCGATACATTGCCTCTGATTACTGCCCTCATTTTTCTATCAGTCAGAAAATTTATCATCCATGTTAGAAGCTTACCTGTCACCCCTCCAATATTTTCCAGTTTCCAGAACAACCTCTTATGTGGAACTCTGTCGAAAGCCTTTTTTAGGTCCAGATAGATGCAGTCAACCCAACCATCTCTTTCCTGTAATATCTCTGTGGCTCGATCATAGAAACTGAGTAAATTCGATACACAGGATCTTCCAGATCGAAAACCATACTGTCTGTCTGATATTATATCATTTCTCTCCAGGTGTTCTACCCATTTAGTTTTGATTAGCTTTTCCAATACTTTCACTATTACACTTGTCAATGATACAGGTCTATAATTGAGGGGGTCTTCCCTGCTGCCACTTTTGTAGATTGGAACTATGTTAGCCTGTTTCCACACGTCTGCTACGATTCCTGTACACAGGGATGCCTGAAAGATCAGGTGAAGTGGAATGCTGAGCTCAGATGCACATTCTCTCAGAACCCATGGTGAAACGCCATCTGGGCCAGCTGCTTTGTTCTTCCCGAGCTCCTTTAGCATATTTTCCACTTCATCTCTAGACACCTCTATCCGCTCAATGTTGTTCTCTGGAATTCTTATTGTGTCTGGTTCTCTGAAGATTTCATTTTGTACAAACACACTTTGGAACTTTTCATTTAATGTTTCACACATTTCCTTTTCATTTTCCGTGAATCTGTTTCCCATTTTCAACCTCTGGATATTATCCTTTACCTGCAATTTGTTGTTTATGAATTTGTAGAATAGGCCCGGTTCTGTTTTACATTTATCTGCTATCCCTTTTTCAAAATTTCTTTCTGCCTCTCTCCTTACTGCTGTATAGTTGTTTCTCGCATCTTTGTATCGCTGGTATGTTTGGGGGTTTGGCCTCTTCCTATACTGATTCCATTTTTGTGTCTTTTGGTCTCTTGCCCTCTCACAATTTCTGTCGAACCAATCCTGTTTTCTGGCCCTGCATCTCTGTTTTGGTATGAATGTATGTGTGCCTTCCTCGTATAGTTTTAAAAATTTGGCATACATTTCATTTACTTCCCTGCCTAGCAACAATTCTGTCCAATTACACTCATTAAAAAAATTTCGAAGTTCCCCATAGTTGCCTCTCCTTAAATCGAGTTTATCAACTGTTTCAATGTCCCCATTTTCTTCTAGATGATATCTTAAAGCATATTTAATGTCTAACAGGACGTGATCACTCTTTCCCAAGGGAGGAAGGTACTGGATGTCAAAAATCTCTTCTTCTTTCCTGGTGAATACTAGATCCAGTACTGACGGTATATCTCCTTCCCTCATTCTTGTGGCTTGCTTTATGTGTTGATACAAGAATGTCTCCAGAATGAGGTTCACAAATCTGCATGTCCAAAAGTCCTCCGTTCTTGCTTCATAGGCCTCCCAGTCTATTGCTCTAAAGTTGAAGTCCCCCAGTATCAACAGTCGTGATTTATCTATATCTGCTTGTACAATAATATCTCTCATGACCATTATGAGGCCCTCTCGTTTGTCATCCAGTTCTTCCTTTGTCCATGTGTTGCTTGCTGGTGGGCTGTAGGTATTTACAATTATCAGCTTATCATCCTGATTCCAGACCTGCAATGCCATTATGTCAATATCTCGAGGGTTTTCAAATATTAACTCTTTTTACCTTCAGGTGTTTTTTCACCAGTACAGCCACTCCTCCTCCCTTCCTAGTTTTCCTGTCACGTCTCCAAACTGAGTAGCCTCTTGGGAATATGACTTCATTTATTATATATCCTTCAAGTTTCGTCTCTGATAATGCAACAATATCTGGGACCCTAAGCTGGATTATATCTTGTGTGTGTGTGTGTGTGTGTGTGTGTGTATATATATATATATATGTCGTACCTAGTAGCCAGAACGCACTTCTCAGCCTACTATGCAAGGCCCGATTTGCCTAATAAGCCAAGTTTTCCTGAATTAATATATTTTCTCTAATTTTTTTTCTTATGAAATTGACAATTTTTTTTATTGGAGTTAAAATTAACGTAGATATATGACCGAACCTAACCAACCCTACCTAACCTAACCTATCTCTATAGGTTAGGTTAGGTTAGGTAGCCGAAAAAGTTAGGTTAGGTTAGGTAGGTTAGGTAGTCGAAAAACAATTAATTCATGAAAACTTGGCTTATTAGGCAAATCAGGCCTTGCATAGTAGGCTGAGAAGTGCGTTCTGGCTACTAGGTACGACATATATATATATATATATAATATATATATATATATATATATGTCGTACCTAGTAGCCAGAACGCACTTGTCAGCCTACTATGCATGGCCCGATTTGCCTAATAAGCCAAGTTTTCCTGAATTAATATATTTTCCCTATTTTTTTTCTTGTGAAATGATAAAGCTACCCATTTCATTATGTATGAGGTCAATTTTTTTTAATGGAGTTAAAATTAACGTAGCTATATGACCGAACCTAACCAACCCTACCTAACCTAACCTAACCTATCTTTATAGGTTAGGTTCGGTTAGGTAGCAGAAAAAGTTAGGTTAGGTTAGGTTAGGTAGGTTAGGTAGTCGAAAAAACATTAATTCATGAAAACTTGGCTTATTAGGCAAATCGGGCCTTGCATAGTACGCTGAGAAGTGCGTTCTGGCTACTAGGTACGACATATATATATATATATATATATATATATATATATATATATATATGCGAACAAGCCTGAATGGTCCCCAGGACATATGCAACTGAAAACTCACACCCCAGAAGTGACTCGAACCCATACTCCCAGAAGCAACGCATCTGGTATGTACAAGACGCCTTAATCCACTTGACCATCACGACCGGACATAATGAGGTGATAGCCGAGGCTATTTGAACCACCCCACCGCCGGCACTCGGATAGTTATCTTGGGCATAGCATTTTACCAAATCACCTCATTCTTTGGGGCAACACGTGAGGAACACAAATGCGAACAAGCCTGAATGGTCCCCAGGACATATGCAACTGAAAACTCACACCCCAGAAGTGACTCGAACCCATACTCCCAGAAGCAACGCATCTGGTATGTACAAGACGCCTTAATCCACTTGACCATCACGACCGGACATAATGAGGTGATAGCCGAGGCTATTTGAACCACCCCACCGCCGGCACTCGGATAGTTATCTTGGGCATAGCATTTTACCAAATCACCTCATTCTTTGGGGCAACACGTGAGGAACACAAATGCGAACAAGCCTGAATGGTCCCCAGGACATATGCAACTGAAAACTCACACCCCAGAAGTGACTCGAACCCATACTCCCAGAAGCAACGCATCTGGTATGTACAAGACGCCTTAATCCACTTGACCATCACGACCGGACATAATGAGGTGATAGCCGAGGCTATTTGAACCACCCCACCGCCGGCACTCGGATAGTTATCTTGGGCATAGCATTTTACCAAATCACCTCATTCTTTGGGGCAACACGTGAGGAACACAAATGCGAACAAGCCTGAATGGTCCCCAGGACATATGCAACTGAAAACTCACACCCCAGAAGTGACTCGAACCCATACTCCCAGAAGCAACGCATCTGGTATGTACAAGACGCCTTAATCCACTTGACCATCACGACCGGACATAATGAGGTGATAGCCGAGGCTATTTGAACCACCCCACCGCCGGCACTCGGATAGTTATCTTGGGCATAGCATTTTACCAAATCACCTCATTCTTTGGGGCAACACGTGAGGAACACAAATGCGAACAAGCCTGAATGGTCCCCAGGACATATGCAACTGAAAACTCACACCCCAGAAGTGACTCGAACCCATACTCCCAGAAGCAACGCATCTGGTATGTACAAGACGCCTTAATCCACTTGACCATCACGACCGGACGGAGTATGGGTTCGAGTCACTTCTGGGGTGTGAGTTTTCAGTTGCATATGTCCTGGGGACCATTCAGGCTTGTTCGCATTTGTGTTCCTCACGTGTTGCCCCAAAGAATGAGGTGATTTGGTAAAATGCTATGCCCAAGATAACTATCCGAGTGCCGGCGGTGGGGTGGTTCAAATAGCCTCGGCTATCACCTCATTATGTCCGGTCGTGATGGTCAAGTGGATTAAGGCGTCTTGTACATACCAGATGCGTTGCTTCTGGGAGTATGGGTTCGAGTCACTTCTGGGGTGTGAGTTTTCAGTTGCATATGTCCTGGGGACCATTCAGGCTTGTTCGCATTTGTGTTCCTCACGTGTTGCCCCAAAGAATGAGGTGATTTGGTAAAATGCTATGCCCAAGATAACTATCCGAGTGCCGGCGGTGGGGTGGTTCAAATAGCCTCGGCTATCACCTCATTATGTCCGGTCGTGATGGTCAAGTGGATTAAGGCGTCTTGTACATACCAGATGCGTTGCTTCTGGGAGTATGGGTTCGAGTCACTTCTGGGGTGTGAGTTTTCAGTTGCATATGTCCTGGGGACCATTCAGGCTTGTTCGCATTTGTGTTCCTCACGTGTTGCCCCAAAGAATGAGGTGATTTGGTAAAATGCTATGCCCAAGATAACTATCCGAGTGCCGGCGGTGGGGTGGTTCAAATAGCCTCGGCTATCACCTCATTATGTCCGGTCGTGATGGTCAAGTGGATTAAGGCGTCTTGTACATACCAGATGCGTTGCTTCTGGGAGTATGGGTTCGAGTCACTTCTGGGGTGTGAGTTTTCAGTTATATATATATATATATATATATATATATATATATATATATATATATATATATATATATATATATATATATATATATATATATATATATATATATATATATATATATATAAAATAAATACTATATTTTATTTCTTGAGGAATATATTAAGTGCTGCTGCAGCATGAGTGAGTGTATTGTGTGGTTGGGCAGGCATAAATGGATGTAATGTGTATGTGTGAAGTATTAATTTAGCAAGTGGACCTGCAATGCAAAATTTTCTTTTCTTATGTTCAGTGCTAATGTAGTGTTTTAGAAAATCTGTACTTAGGCAACTTGTATAATTCCTGGTCTCACCTCTCCTCACTTTTCACATTTAAATACACATGCCCATTGTATCTATTAGATTTAATTATGTGCTTAAAGGTGGACCATCATCTTCAATAATGTCACCTCTCATCTTAGTGTTTCATTATATTGCTGGCAATATTTTGTGTTCTGTTCAATCATCAATCATCACATAAATTGCATCCCTGAATTTAGATGGATGGATGGATGGATGGAAGTCAGGATGGAACGTGTGTATGAAATGCTGTATTTAATACTAAAATAGGAGGCAACAATACCTTGGTGACTCTCTCTTCAACTGCCTTTTTTTCCTTGGGATCCATCCGGGCAATGAGGGTCTTCTGGTTGGCTGATAGTTTGTACCCATGTTGGAGAGCTGTCAGTGCTGTCTCTTGTGCCTTCATAATGTGCTCTCCTTCCTTTCTGTTTCGAGGGATGTCCATTGCCAACTGTACCAAAATGAGACCAACCAGTGCATTAAGAACTAATTGTATTCACCTTACTCTGTGGATTTTGGCCTAAGTTAAAAAAAACTTTGGCTCTATGGCAAGGCATGGGACATTGAGTCATGTAAAGTACACAAAATCCCTCTAGGACTGATACATTATGTCTATTTCCCTCCACGAACAAATGCAAGAATGCCAGCTAGACTAGCATGACATTAAGCAATGAGACCACCTCAACATACCTGAGAATACACCATGATAGGATCCTGAGAATTGACAGAAACCTTGGAACCACCTTGGGAGATGCTTGGCGTGTTCCCAACACTTGTCTGTGCGTTGTGTAGGGGCAGCATCACAACTTCCACCTGCCCCATGCCCGTGTCCTCCTGTTAGTGGCACATCAGTATTGGTATGGAGCAATTTGTTACTTTAATTACCTTATCAAATACTCAACTCCAGCATGGATGTTGTACTGTCTAACCAGATGGAAATAAAGAAACTTGAAATGGGAATAGTTTATCAAAAGTAGAAACTTGCAAATTTTTACATTATTTTTAATTAAAGATATAGTATGTCACTTTCTTGAATTTATCGACCAGTTAACCTCAGGGGGCATCAGTTAGTTTCTTAAAACTTGTCAACATGTCAAAAATGTCAACCAATCTTTTTTGACTTGTTTTATATGAAAAGGGCTGCCAATGTTCCAAGTTTCAGTATTGCAGCCTAAATAGAAAGGGAGATTTTTTTTTTTTTTGTATTCAATGAATTTTACACATTTTCAATAAGTCTCTACTACCACAAGTTTCAAATGAAATCATTTCTATGACACTCTTCTATCACATTAGCACATGATAAAGGATCTGTAACAGCGGATTTTCCAAAATATGTTTAGTTTTACTAATACAAATAGTCAAAGTTCCCCCAAAAAATTATGCAAATATATCATGTTTATTACCATTATAAAATCAATAAATGAACTTAGGAAAAATCGCTCATGAAAGATTTTAGAGACAAACTCTACATATAAGGTGTAAGTGTCATGTAAAGTGAATAAAAAATGAAAGAGTAGAGATATTGTTTATGTTATTTGAAAATAAATAATTAAAAAGTAAAGTCTAAGGTGTTGCCATCTGTGGCTGAGATTGACATCAACCAATTTCCTCCAGAATTGGCACCCTTACAGATAGGCTTACGTGCAGTCAGGTGTATAAATTTCATGCAAATCGTTCGATAAATAAATAAGAAAAAAAATGAAAAAAAAATAATTTTTTTTTTAACTAAATTTTTTTGGATAAAACTAATTATAGTATTAATTTTTTATTATATGCTATTGTGATAGCTGAGAGTCATAGACATGATTTCAGTTGACACTTGTGTTTGATGTTAATTTTGACCATTTTGGAAAATTTTTGAAACAATTCAATATTTTTCTGGGGGAAGCCCCTTCGGCTCCCTGGAGCTTACTAGGCTGATATGCTAAAGTCAGACATTGGCATCACTCATGTGTATGGAGTTCTACGGGCCTACCGGGGACCATGAGCCAGAACCTGGCCCCCTCAGAAGAGGCAAGGGGAGCAGTGGCCTATAGAAACCCCTGTGTGGTTGGAAGCATTCTATGTCTGCCATCGACCGGGTCAGGCACCCAGAAAGGTAAGCATCCCAAAACAAACCCCTATTCTGGTGAAAATATTGCTACCAAAAGCTGAACAAATGAATAGAACTGCCCTAAACGAAACAAGCAAACAATCATGACATCACACGTCGCTGTGCTGCTGTCTGCGCTGCTCCTCCTCTCCCCGGGAGGGGGAAGGGGAAGCCCCAGACCCCACACACCGGCTATCCACCTTTTAGTTCTCAGGCTGATGCTAGAGGTGGAGGTCGTGTGCTTCGCTCCAGCGTTTTCAGCACTGTGCTTAGAGTGTGGTGGCTGTCTTCTAGGGGTGTGAGAGCCAGGAGTTATTCTACAATACTCAGGCTACATGCGCCTGGGGGTTATCGTTCCTAGGTGCCCTGTAAGTACAGTACTGCCCTTGGGGCTAGGTGCCACCTTCCACAAGCTCCTCGGGGCCTGCCTCTGCCAGGCTGTCTTACTGCTTGGTTTTTCGGCCACCCTTTAGGTGCTTGGGGGTTTTTGTCTTCCTTGTTTACCCTAGGGTAAGAGGCAGTTTGCACTGGTGGGGCACAGGGTGCTGCACAGCTTGTTTTCATAACTCACAGCAGCTGGCTCTGTTCCTTGAGGTGCATTGTCCTCTTGCGGGGTTTTGTTTATATTTCTCTTTTTGCCTTGTGGTGGGGGAGGGGGTCCGCCTTGCTTCCCCACTTGTGCCTGACCTGTGCACGGTTCTTTTTCTGGTGGAGCCCCTGCTAGATCCCCATGAGTGTACATGTCCCTGGGGTTCAGCTTTTAGATAGTTGTTTATTAGTTGTGGGCGCCGGCTAGCAATACCCTGCCAGGGATTACCTGGGCGTGAGTCCCTGTTGGTAAACGCTCACGACCCTGGGAATCCCCAAAGGGGTGCGTGGGTCTGATGGATGTGCCCCCAGAATCCCCCTTCGCTTCCTGCGAGTTCGAGGGTTGCTCGGTCCCCTTGACTCAGGGTGATCCTCACGGTTTTTCCCTCTGTCACGCTGCCTGTTGGGTCGGTGACACTTTCGACCCTTAGTCCTGCGAGTTCTGTTACTTGCTGGTAACTCTATTTATCCAGTCTAATGATGATCTTCTACGGGTACAAGCGGCGCAGGCATTGCATGTACACTTTCGGCTGTTGCAATGCGCTAGGTTGGTTGCTTGCCTGGATGCCCCGTTTTGCCTATAGAGACCCGGACTTAAGGGTGGGGGGTCGCTTCAAGCCTGGTTCAGTCCGCGCCCCCTCGTCCTTCCCCTTCGGTGATTCATTCTGGTCCCCCCCATTCGTTCTGGTGATGCTGTTTGGCATCTTTGGGAGACAGTCGGCCGAGTGGACAGCACACTGGACTTGTGATCCTGTGGTCCCGGGTTCGATCCCGGGCACCGGCGAGAAACAATGGGCAGAGTTTCTTTCACCCTATGCCCCTATTACCTAGCAGTAAAATTGGTACCTGGGTGTTAGCCAGCTGTCACGGGCTGCTTCCAGGGGGTGGAGGCCTGGTCGAGGACCGGGCCGCGGGGACACTAAAAAGCCCCGAAATCATCTCAAGATAACCTCAAGATAACCCCCCTCTTCCGGCTCCAAAGCGTCTGAGGGTTTCAGAGTCAGGGCAGGGTTTAGATGGTCTTGAGTCTAGGGCGGTTTTAGAGGATGTCCCTTCTGGAGTAGTGACGGAGGCTTTCGAGTCCGATTTCCCTGCCGAAGCCTCTGGTTCTGGCCAGTGGGCCCCCTTCTGTTTGGCTTACTCGGCTGCGCTGGCTTTTCTTTAGGGGCCGGTGCTCTTGGGGATGACTCAGCCCTGGGTCCTGAGGAGAGGGATCCTGGGGCTGGGAAGGGGCTGACTTGAGGGCCTTGGACCCCATTGGACCCCACCTGGGTTTTTCTACCCTTGGAGCAGTGCTTATTGTTACAAGGAGTGGGGTCCTCTTCCACCCCCCCCCCCCCTCCCACTGCGTACAACTTGGATTTGGTGTCTGCCCCTTCTCGGGTTTGGTTCCGTGTTTCCACAGGTGCGGCGATTCCGTCTTTCGGTTTTCGGAGGTTTTCGGCTTCCCGCATCCAACCGTCTGCAGTGCCTGGTTGATACCTGGTTGATGGGGTTCTGGGAGTTCTTCTACTCCCCAAGCCCGGCCCGAGGCCAGGCTTGACTTGTGAGAGTTTGGTCCACTAGGCTGTTGCTTGGCTGTTTGGTCCACTAGGTCACTAGTGCGGGCGGCCCTAGCGGCTTACCTGCTGCGTGACCCGGATTACGCTTCGGTGATGGATCCGTCGTCTTTCAGGTTTGGGATTTTGTACTCTTTCTGGGTCCGTTACGAGGTTCCGGAGTCATCACGACTGGCGGACTGTCCTATTTTTGCCTTGGAGGCTAGGCATTCTTTCTGTCGCACGCTGGAGTAGCGCGAGATTTCGACTGTGGTTCAGGTGTTCCTAGGGGGGCAACCTTGAGCACCTCAATGAGTGCTTGTTTGCTCCTGCCCTTTCCCAGGATGTTAGCGTTCTGCAGCTTCATGTGCAGGTTCCCTCCCTTTCGGTTGCACAGGTGGCCGAGGATTTGCATGCCAAGGGCCTCTTGGCTTCGGCCTTGCGCTTCTTTTCCCTCCTGAAGCTGTCTTCGGACTGGCTTGGGGGGAGGATGTAGGGGCGCTCGGGGCCGCTCCGGGGTCCGGTGCCTTGGGCTCGGCTGCTCGTGCGTCGGCTACCTTGTTGATGCTGTTTGCACCGATCTTGCAGGATGCAGTTGCCCAGTTTTACGCTTCCTGGCTCGCGTGTCGACAGGTGCTGCTTGCCTCCTCTCTGGAATTGGCCTGGGCCCTGGCTTTTAGTATGTCTTTGCCCTCTTGTCCTCTGCTTTTTGCTCCTGCAGCCGTAGCGCAGTATATTCAGGCTGCTTCAGCCAGTTGCTGTCCGATGTCGGAATTGTTGGTTCTCCGGGGGTCCTGGGGGAGGCTTTCCCGGAGGGGTCATGCCAGAGCTTGGGGTTCCGCTCATCGTGGTAGGCCACTGGCGCCAGGTTCGGCCTTGGCTCCGCCTTCAGACCCGCCTTCGGCTGGTCAGCACGGTGTTCACCCTGTGTGGGGTTCTTGGTCTTGTATGGGGCGCTGGCCCTTTTGCAGTTCACCCCACTGACGGGGCGATTGGGGGGAGGCCTGCGGTGTTCGCTCACACCTGGTTCCATGATTTGTGGGTGTTTTGGGTCATTTCCTTCGGCCTGCAATGGCATTGGGTGGCCCCCTCCTCCTTCGGGGGGTTCAGGGCTGACGGGGCAGACTTCTTCTCCTGTGCTCCGTCGAGTCGTTTTGGAGTGGGTTCGCTTGGGCGTCGTCGAAACGACGTCGTCCTTCAGATGGGTTTCCCGTCTGTTTCCAGTGCCGAAATGGGACTGTGCAGACCTGAGGTTCATTCTGTACTTGTCCCGTCTGAACCCCAGGGTTCATTGCCCCTCCTTTCGGATGACCTCGCTGTCTCAGGTTTGGCTCCTGTTGGAGCCGGGTTCCTGGATGATGTCCCTGGACCTCCGGGACGCTTATTGGTACATCCCGATTCATCCAGGGTTCAGGGACTGGCTCGGCTTTGTAGTGAGCGTCGAGGTTACTGCTTTCGTTGTCTCCCGTTCGGGTTGAATCTGGCTCCTCACGTGTTCACATGCCTTACGCGGGTCGTTGTGGCCCGTTTGCTTCTTCTAGGTGTTTGGGTGTTGGCCTACCTCGATGACTGGCTGGTTTAGGCTCCCAGCAGGTTCAGTTGTCTGCTACCCAGGGATTTGATTCTTTCCCAGCTCGCCGGGTTCAGGTTCTTGGTGAACTGGAGGAAGTCCCATCTGGTGCCCTCCCAGGTTCGGTCATGGCTGCGTCTTGTGTGGGACTCTCGGACCGCTTCCTTGTCTCTTCCTCTGGAGTCTCTCCTCTCCTGCTGCGGTCCCATTTGCACCTGTTTCTGAGGGTCTCCCGGGTCACCCGGCGATTGCTCGAGGGTTTGTGCGGGAGCCCGAACTTCGTGTTGTTGGTCTACCCGCCAGGTCAGGTTTGACTTTGTCGGCTGTTCTGGTTCTTTCGGGACTTCCCTTCCGCCTCTTTCGCGATCGCTGGGTTTGAACCCCGGGGGCTTTGCATCGGCTCCTGCATCGCCGGCTTTCTCTTCAGGTTTTTCAGGGTTCGGTGCCTTGGCGCCTGCCCGAGCCCTCGCTCGATGTGTTCAAGGACGCGTCGTCTCTCGGCAGGGGCTTTGTGACAAGTGCTCACCAGGCCAGCCAAAGGCAGTGGGGTCCGTCCTTCTGTCAAGGCCACAGCACGGTGCGGGAGTTCACGACGGTGTGGTTTGCGCTTCAGAGGATTCGGGTCACCCGCGAGTCAATGATCTGGCTCCATTCGGACTGCTCCCCGGTGGTTCCATTGCCTGAACCGAGGGGGTTCGACGGGGTCCTTGGCTCTCTGGGGCTGGTTGCTTCGGGTGGCTCGTCTGCTGAGTTCTCGGAGTTTGGCTCTTCAGGCCATTCACGTGCGGGGAGTGTCCAACGTCTTGGCCGACGGCCTGTCTCGTTTCGCTCCCCTCTCCATGGAATGGATGGTCGACGCAGACTCCTTCAGTTGGCTTTGCTGGACGTTCGGTCGCCCCGAGGTGGACCTCCTCGTGTCGGCGTGGTCGCTGCGCCTTCCCCCTGTATGTGGCGCCCTTCCCCGACTGCAAGGCCATCGGGGTTGATGCCTTTCGGCAGGACTTGTTGAGGTGGGGGTTCAGCTGTTGCTCCAGGTCCTGACTCACTTGGAGATTTACCAGGGAAGAGTTGTCCTCTTGGCCCCATGGTGGCCGGCCCAACCGTGGTTTCAGGGGCTGCTTGTTCGGTGCCCGAACCCGGAGGTTTTCGCGTGGCTCAGCCTTTTCCAGCAGATCGGACCTGAACGTCATGTGGCTGGTTCAATCTTCTCCTCGAGTCTTCGCGTATGGTATTTTTGACTCGAGTTTATCATCATCTCTATGGTGATGAGGTGGCTTCCTTGTTAAGTGTCCCACCTGCGGGTTTCATCTCGGCCGCAGTATGAAGTTTCCTGGCGGTCCTTCCATTTCTTCCTGTATCTTCGTCATTGTACTTCGCTTTCGGTTAGGGTAGTGTTGTCCTTTCTCTCTCTTGGTTGTTCCAGGACTGTCACCTTATGCCTAACACTCTCGCCTCGTATCATGCAGCGCTGGCGGAGCTGCTTCAGCTTGCTTTCGGTATTGATGTTACTTCTGCACCGTTTCGTAAGCTGTCTCGGGCGTTGTTTGACCTCCGGCCTGCTCCTGCACCGCCTGAGCCGTCATGGTCATTGGACAGAGTGCTCTCTTATCTTCTCCTCGGTTTGTTGTGGCCCCTTCGGTTCAGGATTGTTTCTCCAAGGCTCTTTTTCTGTTGGCATTGGCCTCTGAGGGTCGGGTTGGTGAGCTTCATGCTCTCCTCCGGTGCAGGGGTTTCTGCTTTTTCGGTCTTCATGATGGTTTTGTTTGTTTGCAGCCGTCTCCTTCTTTTCTGGCAAAGAATGAGACTGCTGCTTTTCGGAGGGGTCCCTGGGTTGTGGATGCTTGGTTGGTTAGGCCGGGGGTGCATCGTGTTTTGTGTCCGGTTGCGGCTCTTAGCCGTTATTTGCGCGCCACGGCTTCTGTATCCAGGGACGCGCTTTCAGTTGATTTGGTTTCCCTTCTTCCCTGTTCGCGGGTGCGGGTTTCCCAGGTCATCCACAGAGTTATTAAGGCTAGCCAGCCTGCGGTCTATCCCCATGCCCATGACGTTCGTAAGTTTGCTGCTCTTGCTGCCGTCTTTGGCAACATGTCATGGGCTGACATTCGGGCGTGGGGTTTTTGGTGGTCGAACAGGGTCCTGGCTGCTCGTTACCTTGTGAACGTCCCTGGGCCTAGTCGGGCTTGTGTCGCTTTGGGTCGGCGGTTGCGGCCAGTTGTCTCGACTTCGATTTGAGGAGTGAGCAGTGACCGCCTCCCAGGTAAGTCCCTAAGTTTTTTCCTCTGTGAGTATCTCCAGGGAGCCGACGGGGTACCCCCAGAAAACCAGCGTTGAATGTAATGAAACGCCATTTTCTGGGTGAGACCCGGAGGCTTCCCGGCATCCCTCCCTCCCTCCAGTCAGCGGTTTTTCGCATGTTTTGACATCCAGCCTAAGAACTAAAGGGTGGATAGCCAGTGTGTGGGGTCTGGGGCTTCTCTTTCCCCCTCCCAGGGGGAGCCCCAGGCGCGGCAACGTGTGACGTCATGATCGTTTGCTCGTTTTGTTTAGGGCAGTTCTATCAATTTGTTCGGCTTTTGGTAACAATATTTTCACCAGAATAGTGGTTTGTTTTGGGATGCTTACCTTTCTGGGTGTCTGACCAGGTCGATGGCAGACATAGAATGCTTCCAACCACACGAGGGTTTCTATAGGCCATTGCTCCCCTTGCCTCTTCTGAGGGGGCCCAGGTTCTGGCTCGTGGTTCCCGGTAGGCCCATAGAACTCCATACACATGACTGATGCCAAAGTCTGATACTAGCATATCAGTCAATTAAGCTCCGGGGTGCCTCCAAGTCTCACCCAGAAAATGGAGTTTCATTACATTCAACGCTGCTTTTTTCTCCCTTCCTATTTATGATACGATGCTGAGACATGGACCAGATGAAACCCTCTTCATATACAACTAGTCAAAAATGTTTGATTGAAACCGAACTAGTTTTCATTTACTGCATATTTTTTTGCAAATTTGGATCCAATACCCCCTAATTTCAATAGACGAAAATTTTCTGAACAAGAGGAACTGCTGGCTTTATATACAGTACACTGCAAATATGCAACCATTTATATTATGGAGAAACAATTTCAAACACCGCCTGTCATCTTAATGACGTTTAAAGTCATGGTAGAAAAAATAGTTTCTTGGAATTTCGGGCATTAACTGTTCCAGTTCTGGATCTTGGACGTAAATCTACAATCTAATTGAGATCTTACCATATATCATACTAATCTTGCCACTGAACACACCATTTTTGCTATTTACTCGGTTTTTGGTACACAAGTACTGTAGTGATAACATTTTGGAGCAGTTAGCTCACCTGAGAGTCGCTTGCAGGAGAAGCCTGCGGTTGTGCGAGGAGCGGTAGACTGTAGGAACCTGACGAGGAGGAGGAAGCTGCAAGCTGCGGGGAGTTCTGTTGCAGGAGCTCCACGTCCTCCTGCCCAGCCAAGCCAGAGATTGGAAACTGGGAGTCCTCCTGTGGAGCCTGGCCGGGAGGCTTAGGACCCGTATAGTCATCTGTCTCCTGGTGGATGCGCCGGACGCCATGCAAGAAACTCCGGTGGAAGGTTGCATCGGGGTGGGGCGTGAAGGCCAGCACCAGCAGGCACAGTGAGGCCCCAAGGGTCAGGGTGACTAGGGCCCGGTAACCCCTGCCCCACCGACCCACTCGCAACACCAACACCAACCCTGCAATGACAAAAAAAAAATATATATATATATACAGTATTTTTTTTTTAACCTAAAAGGGGTACCACCTCTGGTGCAAGTGTGGGGACCCATAGCCTCGGAGAAAAAAATAATGAGTACTCAGAGATGACCTTGTGGATCCTCACTGAACACTTTGATATTTTCTTCTCCTACCACCCCTATTCTTTTAGTGTGTGTGTATATATATCTAACTTTATTTTACTATTTCATTACACAAAAAGGGTTACAACATTGGTTACATGCAGGGTATAAGACTACTTGTCACAAGTTGTATAGCTCCTCCAGCTCCTCAGATGGCGGGCAGGAACCATGGATGCAGTGAGCATTTCCTCTCTGGATCGCCACACTAAGGCGCTGAAAGAGAAAACTGGCGGCTCTAGGGTCTCTAGTTGTTTCAATAAGCTTGGACCCCAGCTCCTTCAAAAAACTTGCAGCACTTTTACCCCCAGGCACCAAGTGTCTCTGAGGCAATGGGGACAAAATTGTGGTAGTGATCAAGGTCTCCGTATTTACGTGACTTGGCTGCTTCACGGTGATTGGCAGCACCTCCTGTCTGTGCAGCACTGAAGTTAACATAGGTGTTGGCTAAGGTTGAAACGCAAGTGTAGTCCCACCCCAACTGTCTACCATTCTTCCAGGGGTTCACCATGATCCCGTCTTGGCGACCGATAAACTCATCAGAGTTGCGGGGCATTAGGTAACGGGACTCTCTGCTGGACAACCGGCTGTGGTAAGGCTTCTCTTGATAATGATGTTAACCTTGCCGTGCCTTGCATGCCATCCTCCTGTCCTTTGGCAGAGAAGGCCATGCCGTCCGTACCTGTCGGTCACTGCCTCGCCGTAAATACACCTGTATTCGGTGTGGATTGGGGCAGCAAGACGGAGAGCCACAGCAATTCGGAGGGCCTGAGGTGTGAGACGAGTGCCAGTTGCTGACATTGGGATTACTAATAGGAAGTCCCCTGCATGGGGAGCTGCTACAGCTCAAAGTCGGGCAGTATCATGTGGTGTTGTCACAGCTTCTAGTAATGTCACAGCTTCTTGGTCGGCAATGGGGTGATCCCAGCTGGATTGCTTATGGGCTTCAGAAAGCAGTGGCTGGGGGTGCTGGTCCTGCGAGAGAGACCCATTTGGTAGTGCAGTCCGTAAAGCTGGGATCATGTATCCCTGCCCGTTGAACTAGGTGCTCAGATAGGATTTCCTTCAAGTTGTCAGACACCACTGAAGAGGACAGGAACACTGATACCGCAATTTGTGTTGCTGTGCGCACGTCGAGGCCCCCCGAGTCTGACAGGAAGGGAGGCCTGTTTCCTCTGTGAGTCGCTGAGAGAAAAGTTGAGGGCTTTTTCTAGCATTGATTTCAGCAAGCTGTCATACTCTTCTAATTTAATATTATTGAAAGATGGCGAACATCTAAGAAAGTAGGTCAGCCTGGGGAGGGACAGGCATCTGGTGATGAGGTAAAGTGCATCATGAGCATCGATGTCTTCAATCCTCTCGTTCATCCTCTTCAGGTCGGTGTTCTTCTTACCAAGGATCTCATCGGTGGCATTCCCTCCAAGAGGAGCACCTAGAAGTGTGCTGTCCTCAGGGTTGGTTATGTGAATGTCAGGTAAAACAACCTTTATTTGCTCTATTATGTGCTGGTTGGTGGAGGTTATTTCGCACTTGGAAGAGTTCAGGGTGAGGCCTAGACTTGCTCCTTGCTCCTGAATTATTCTTATGTCATCCAAGAGTGAGGCTGGGGAGCCGGCTAGAGTACCATTGTCCAAAAACCAAATGTTGAGCTCACTGGATGGGTTATCGGTGACTTCCTTGATGACTAGGCAAAAAAGAAAAGGAGCAAGGGGGTCACCCTGTTGGACACCTTGTGATTCAATTTCATGTTCCCCGAAAAACAAAGTGAGAGTCTTGCTGTAACATGAGTTTACAAACAGGTAGAGGGAAGGAAAAAGGCAATGAACCGCACTGAGTACTGCATCCCTTCTAACCAGATTGAAAGCATTTTTGAAGTCCAGTTTTATCAGGGCTTTTTCATCCGTAATGTTGGCAATGTAGGCTCTAGCTGCATGAGCCGCTGCCTCACATCCTTGGGGAATGCCAAACCCAAGCTGTTTTGGCTTCAGCATGTCTGCTGCTGCCTGACTAACTGTTCTGGCAGCAGCCTTAGCGACGAGGCGCCGGAGTGAGTTGCCCACAGCTATCGGTCTGATTCCTCCATCTTTTTTCTTGAGGGCACAGAGTGAAGCACCAAAAAAGATAAGCCATATGGTCTCTGGTATGTTGCCAGCTAGACATGTGTTGGAGAATCTAGTTCCACCAGGAGGTCCTGTGCAATGTCTCCTAGTGCAGGGTTGAGCATTTGTTTGATGTGTGTCTTAGTCCTGTGAACCCGCCTGCTGATCCTGGTGGGAAGGATAAAGCTGCTTTATGCACCATGGATTCGAGCACACACAGGGGTTCTGCTCTGGTGACACCGACTAGAGTAACACTGTCATCATGTGGAGCTCTGAGTGGGTGTTTTTCTCTTAGGGCTTGTGCTGTATCGGCGTCTATGGTGGCAACTGTGTCCTCGCTGGTGATGACTCTGATCGCCCCTATTGTGTTGCCTTCTTCTATTTTCTTGCTGATTGTTACTCTGATTTTGGATGCCTCGGTTCTGCTGTTGATACCTTTCCTGCGGTGGGTGTTTTTGGCACAGATGGGGAGGAGTGCCAGGTTGTCCTCTCTAGGAAAACTATTTATAGACATAATGACTGAGGAAGCTAGTGATTACACAAAGCAAAGGATACAACACAAAGGATTTGTCTCTCCTTGCAGGGACAGCTAGGCATATGTTACCAAACAGGAGAAGATTGCGCCATGCTTGGATGGTTCCAGGAGAGTCATTAACTTTTTCAAGAGGCTGGATAGTTCGCCTGCCGCTTAGGAGCGAGCAGCTTTGGGAATGTGCTGCAAGGTTATATACAGTATATATATTACATTTGCTGAATGGCCCTGCAATGCCAAAAACAAGTGTGCTCTGTACATAATTCATGACTTTTAACCTTAATTCTGCTATGGAATAACTTATAATTGAAAGTTAAGAAAAAATGGGGATTACACCTATTAATTGGCTTCCTTGTCAAAACTTGTTAAAAATATTTGAAAAACTAATCTACAAACAGCTTTACTCTTATCTAGCCAAACACAATATACTTGGCTCTTGTCAATATGGCTTCAGACCCAAAAAAAGCACTAACGATGCACTTATTAGTATGATTAACTTGATTCATGCAGCTCTTGATAAAAATGAGTTCCCTGTTGGGTTATTTGTGGACCTGCGTAAGGCTTTTGACACTGTCAACCACTAAAACCTTCTTCTTAAATTACATCATTATGGAGTCAGAGGACACTCCCTGCAATACCTCAAATCTTACCTTACTGACAGGCTCCAGTATGTTTCTGTGAATAATTCAATTTCTCCCACCCTACCCATCAACATCGGTGTTCCTCAGGGCAGCATACTTGGCCCTCTCCTCTTTCTCATCTACATTAATGACCTTCCAAATGCCTCCGAACACCTCAAACCAATTCTATTTGCTGACGACACAACCTTCATTTACTCCAGTCCTGACCCCCTTGCTCTAAATGCCACAGTAAATACTGAGCTAAATAAAGTCCATCTTTGGCTAACTGCCAACAAACTCACCCTTAACATTGACAAAACGTTCTATATTCTGTTTGGCAATAAATCCTCTAATCAAATAAATCTCAGAATAAACAATACCCAAATTTGTAACAAAATAGATGGCAAATTCCTTGGCGTTCTCATTGACCACAAGCTGAATTTTCTAGGGACACATTCAAAATTTATTAAAAAAAGTTTCAAAAACTGTTGGTATTCTTTCTAAGATCAGATATTTTGTACTCCGCCCTGCCCTGGTGACCCTCTATTACTCCCTCATCTATCCATACCTCAACTATGGTATTTGTGCTTGGGGTTTTACTACCCAAAATCATTTACATCCTCTAATTACTCAACACAAAGCTGCTATTAGGACAATATCTAACTCTGGTCCCAGACATCCCTAATCTCTGAATATGTTAGATATTAAGTCACTGCACATTCTCTCATGTGTATTATACATATATAAAACACTGAACTGTAATGCCAATCCTGACCTCAAAAGCTTCATTGAAGGTTGTAACAGAACCCATGAGCAACACACCAGAAATACAGTTTTGATATTCTAAGAGTACGACTTAATCAAACTAGAAATGCTCTACAAATCAAGGGACCCAGAATGTGGAATGACCTTCCCAACCATACAGTCTTTAAGTCTCTCTTAAGTACCTCTTTAAGAGAGGTACAGTCTTTAAGACTGTACCTCTCTCAACCAGTTTAAGATAAAAACGAAGCACTACCTAATAAATTCCCTGTAACCTACCTTACCCCTCTATTGTCAATCCATGTCTGTTTTTTTTTTTAAACAACGCTGTTTGTCGACCTAATTGTATTTGTGCTGCTTTTTCAGTCATGTTCCCCCCCTTTTTTATCTCGATTTTTATTTGTTCTCAACACATTTCATTCTTTATACTCAATTAGTATTAAAATTTAGTCATTAATGTTTTTTATGCCCGAAACGCTTTGCGTACTAGTGGCTTTAGGCATTGTATGTACTAGCTCTATCTATAATTCCATCAATCTTAGTAAAATCTCTTGTATGTATGTACCTTACCTAACTAAACATTTATTTATTTATTTATTTGTGGAGGTTCCA
The DNA here is from genome assembly GCF_040958095.1 of Procambarus clarkii. Lineage (NCBI taxonomy): Eukaryota > Metazoa > Arthropoda > Malacostraca > Decapoda > Cambaridae > Procambarus > Procambarus clarkii. The sequence continues at coordinate 25,114,723 of NC_091181.1, forward strand.
GGGATCAAGGGGCCCCACGGCCTGATCTGGTCGTCTGGTTCAACCAGGCTGTTGAACAAGTCTGCTCGCAGCCTGACGTATGAATCACAGCCTGGTTCATCAGGTATTTTCTGGAAGTATTTATCGAGTCTATTCTTGAACACTGAGAGGCCGGCCGGTTATTCCCGTTATGTGTAGCGGAAGAGTGATGGGCCTTGGGCATGTCTTGGGCCCCTTGATGTTGATAGTTCTCCCTCAGGGTACCTATTGTACCTCTGCTTTTTAATGGGGCTATTTTGCACATCCTGCCAGGCCCACTGGTTGATTTAGAACCAGTCCCCTCTTAATATTTCCCACGTGTAGATTATTATGTATCTGTCTCGCCTGCGCTCTAGAGAATACAGATTTAAAACTTTTAATCGGTCCCAATAATTTAGATGACTTACAGAGTGAATTCTAGCGGTAAATTATCTTTGCACACACTAGGTCAGCAATTTCTCCGACTCTGAATGGGGCTGTTAGTGTTGAACAATATTCTACCATAGAGAACACTAGTGTCTTGAAAAGTATCATCATTGGTATGGCATCTCTTGTTTGGAAGGTCCTTGTTATCCAACCTGTTATTTTTCTTGTAGTCCTGACGGCTACTTCAGTGTGTTCTTTAAAGCTATGGTCTTCCGACATGATTACTCGTAGATCCTTTACATTGCTTTCTCGTTCTATATGTGATGTGACTCCGCTTTATATATATATGGTTTCTGGTTTTATATTTTCGTTTTTTCCATAATGCCTAAGCTGGAACTTATTTTTATTAAACATCATATTATTATTTATGAACCATTGAAAGACCCGATTTACGTCAGATTGGAGGTTTGCCGTGTCCTGTAGTTTAATAAGTTTGATTCCTGCTTCCTCTTAATGTCTCAACTAAATCATACTTACTGTACACTGATATATTTTGTTTCAGGTTTGATAACCAGATCCAGGTGAACTTTTTTTGTAAAGCCAACTCATCATAGCCAGTCGCATACGACATCTGCTTGATGGGGTTTTGGGAGTTCTTCTACTCCCCAAGCCCGGCCCGAGGCCAGGCTTGACTTGTGAGAGCTTGGTCCAACAGGCTGTTGCTTGGAGCGGCCCGCAGGCCCACATATCCACCACAGCCCACAGGCCCACATATCCACCACAGCCCACAGGCCCACATATCCACCACAGCCCACAGGCCCACATATCCACCACAGCCCACAGGCCCACATATCCACCACAGCCCACAGGCCCACATATCCACCACAGCCTGCAGGCCTACATATCCACCGCAGGCCCACATATCCACCACAGCCCACAGGCCCACATATCCACCACAGCCCGCAGGCCCACATATCCACCACAGTCCGCAGGTCCACATATCCACCACAGCCCGCAGGTCCACATATCCACCACAGCCCGCAGGTCCACATATCCACCACAGCCCACAGGCCCACATATCCACCACAGCCCGCAGGCCCACATATCCACCACAGCCCGCAGGCTCACATAACCACCACAGCCCGGTTGGTCCGGCATTTCTTTTAGAAAACTATCTAGTTTTCTCTTGAAGATGTCCACGGTTGTTCCGGCAATATTTCTTATACTCGCTGGCAGGACGTTGAACAACCGCGGACCTCTGATGTTTATACAGTGTTCCCTGATTGTGCTTATGGCACCCCTGCTCTTCACTGGTTCCCTGCTCTTATGAGACATCCATCGTCTCATAAACCCTTGCTGGCTAAGAAATAGAATATGAAGATCAGTCACAGACACAGCAAAAGTGCACCAAAGTTAGGGAACATCAACAGAAAAAAAGAGGCCAAGAAAAATAGGAAGAAACAAGTAAAAACAAGAGGAGCATAAACACCAGAGCACAGAGACAGTCAAGTCATAGAGAGTAGACACCAGAGTATAAAGACAGGAAAGTCACAGACAGTAAACAAGAGACAGTTAAATCACAGACAGAAGTCTCTCTTAAACAACAATTCACAACGGCCACTGTTACCCAGCCCGTTGCCCCATTCCCCCCCCTCCCCAAATAGGATGCGTAGACGGTCATGCTCAACTTTTGGGGTCATGCCTGTGTCTTTTCAACAGCCTGGTTGACCAATCCAGCAACGAGGAGGCCTGGACGATGACCGGACCGCGGGGACGCTAAGCCCCGAAACCAACACAAGGTAACCAAGTATCACCCCATATACTGAGAACTGAGGACCATGCTAGTAGTGTCGTAGCTTCCCACACATCCCAGTATCAACCATAAATCAAAATTAAAGACACAGGAGATGGGAAGATAACAAAGAGGTCAATCAAGTACCCTGGTTGATGTAACAACGTGTTTGAGTAACGATCGAGGTGTGTGAAAGGATAAGAGTTGGCAGCAATTCTAGTTAATGTATTGACTGAATTAATGACTGTACCAGGTCTGAGTGAGTGCCAATAATGATGTGAATTAGAAACCTGCAGGTGTTTTGGGCAGCCTCCGAACGCAGGCACGCACGCCCAGGAAGAAGCCCCACACAGATATACCACTTTTTGTTTTGTTTTGTTTTGTTTTACACTAGCCTGAACTCGCCGTTACAATGAGTGGTTTGCTGTAGGCGTCATCTGTTTATTCGCTAGGATTGCTTGCCTTCAGTGACAGTAATAGCGAAACTGTTGTTCATGTCCGCAGCAAACGCTCCCCAGCGAAGGGTTTTTGAACACTGTTACCACCCAGGCCAACCCAGCGAGGCTACGGCCTGATTAATATATATTACTGGGTTGCACTTCCTCTTGCGGTTTCCTGCGGCTTCTGCGGTTTCCTGCGGTTTTCCGGTGTAATGATCGAGGAATACTCGCACTACTTCATGGTGGATGAAAAATTGCCATTGGGTATAGCTGCAATTAAGTGTTTAGTGTGAGGAAGTTTGCAAGAAGGAAAATCTTGTAACAGTAATGTAATGATAAGTGTTAGCAGATCTGCAGTGGTGTTGGGTAGGTAATGGTTGTTAATGGTTGTACTTATAGAATGGTAGTTGTGTTACTGTTAGAGGAGTTCGGGGTGAGTGGTGGTGGTTGTTGTAATGGTGGTTGTTGCAGTAGTATTAATGGTTGTTGTAGTACTAATGGTTGTGGTTGTGGTAGTAATGGTGGTGATTGTAGTATTAATGGTCGTGGTTGTAGTAGTAATGGTGGTGGTTGTTGTAGTGGTAATGGTGGTTGTAGTGGTAATGGTGGTTATTGTAGTAGTAATAGTGGTTGTTGTTGTAGTAGTAATGGTGGTTGTAGTAGACATGGTAATGTTGGCTGTTGTAGTAGTAATAATGGTGGTTGTAGTAATGGTTGTTGTGATAATGGTGGTTGTTGTGGTAGTAAAGGTTCTTGTTATCCAACCTGTCAATTTTTCTAGAAGTTGTGATAGCTACTTTATTGTTTTCTTTTAAAGTAAAATCTTCCTACATGATTACTCTCAGATCCGTTACATTGATGCTCTTTCGTTCTACGGTGTAGTTTGACGGCGTTTGATATGTGGTTTCCGTTTTTATATTTTTTTTTTCGAGAAACTGCCAAGCGTGACCATTCATCTGACTGTTCCTGCTCCACCCTCTCTCTCTCCCTCCTCTTTGACTTCCGTTTTCCCGTGGTGTGGGACCGTTTAGGAGAGAGTAACCCGTCCTCTTAAACATAACGTCGCTTTTCGCTCGTATGCGCGCTATGGCCAAAAATGGACGTAATTTGAAATGAAATCGGCTCACGAAAGTGATGTATTGTCCCTTTTTCTGTTTGAGTCCTCCGGCTTACCCGGAAAGGTTAGGAGAGGAAACTATCAATTAACGTTTTTCATGACGTTTTGAAACTTAGGGGAATTTCCTGCCCTGCGAACCTACCAGAGGACCCTTAACTTATTGTTTTCGAAAACAAAAATTTATTGTCATTTTTTTCATTTTCAAATTACGCCCATTTTCGGCCATACGGGTAAACGGCCAAATTCAAAAACGGTAATTTGTGAGAGGACAGGTTGCCAGCATCTCCCTACTGGTGACGCTCCAGATCGGTGACTTGGGTTCAAGACTTTTTAACAATATTTTCACCTTTTAAATGAGAGCACTGAACATCAGAGGCCCACGGCTGTTCAACACTCTCCCAGCAAGCATTACCAATATTGCCGGAACAAAGGTGGACTTCTTCAAAAAGCTGAGTTTTGGCGTTCACAGCTCGACGGGTAGGCGGTTCCACGGGTTTATAACCCTATGGGTGAAAAAGCATCTCCTGTTTTCTGTACTATATTGTGGCTTGTTGAGGTTGAACCCGTTGCTCCTCGTTCGTGTTACAGCTGACCTTTTGAATAAATTGTCCGGATCGACAATACTCCAAATTGTTCAGTATTTTAAAGGTTTCGACGAGATCCACCCTGTCATGCCTGGTTTGCAGTGTTGTTAGCCCTGTGACCCTCAGCCGTTCCTGGTACGAGAGATGACTAAGCTCTGTGATTATTTTTGTTGCCCGGTGTTGCACCTTCTCCAGAGCAGCTATATCTTTCTGAAGACATAGCTCCAGGTATAGCGCAGGAACTGGAACTTATCCTCATTAAACGTTATATTTTTTCTGTGGCCCAATGGAAGTCCTGACTAAATACCAGATTGGAGGTTTAAGGGGCATAAGTAGCCGACAATTCACAGTGTTCAAGAGACAATAAACACTTCCACAGAATACCTGACCAACCAAACCAGGGGCCAGATTTACGAAGCAGTTACGCAAGTACTTACGAACGTGTACATCTTTCATCAATCTTTGACAGCTTTGGTTACATTTATGAAACAGTTTACAAGCATGAAAACTTCCCAATCAACTGTTGTTATTGTTATAAACAGCCTCCTGGTGCTTCCGAGCTCATTAACTGTTTAATAATTGTAAACAAAGCCGCCAAAGATTGAGAAAAGATGGACGGGTTCGTAAGTGTTTGCGTAACTGCTTCGTGAATCTGGCCCTAGGTCTGGTCAGAGAGCGGTCCGCTGGGACGTGGATCCTCGCAACTAACACAAGGTAGAGGGAGTTTTGATCATGGCACGCTCCGGAATCAGGTGATAATGTGAAACTCCACCTACGTACTTTGACAATAGGAAGGTAGAGTTCCACTCTACCTTCCTCGATCATATTCCATCAGTAACTGCATCATATTAATGACTTAACAATCATAATTCAGTGCTATATATTCCTCGTCATTCACACATATGCATAGCACTATAAATTCGTTATATTTAGTCAATGAAAATATCACTATTTAAATTTCTTGTATATATTGCCAATATGCCATTACTCAAATCGTTAGGTATATGTTAAATATATTTTTCACGGGTGCAATCGTTTCACTCGGTAGTCACTCATCCTGTGAGTGAACATACCGCCAAAGCCAGGTCGTTCTCTCCAGCGTTCCCAACGCCAAAAAATATCGTACTAAGGTGCTCTTATCCTAACCTACCAGAGGACCCACGAACAGAAAACGGGACATTGTCAATGTCGCGAGCCGCTACTATTTTCTAATGCGACAGTTTTTGGCCTTAGGTAGAGCATACGTCAAAATGCGACGTGCTATAAGGAAGACGGGTTGCAAACAGCATACACAACACACACCAATAGGAAGAAAACCGGCTGGGTTGTTGTCCATCCTGTCACTCGTACCCAGCCGCAGTTGGGACTTAACTGCCTTAAGTGAAGAGACTGTAAAACATGGGATTCAAATCTTACAACTTTCAAGTTTACGTCATCTTGCGGGCGCAAAGTGGAGGAATCTTTTAAGGACAGTATCTATAGTGGACAAAAATTGGTTTCCTAACTCGAACAATGAGGGGGGGGAGTTATTATACTACACACACACATTTGTAATGTGTCTTAGATGGGCACTATCTCTCAAGTAGTGTGGTCCAGACGATGTCCTTCACTCATGCTACAACTTCTGCAACTTCGCTCCTCAGCTGCTGTTGCCATCCCGAATCTCCCAGAATACTTGTGTCCAAGACCAATTGTGCAGTTACGGATTCCCTTACGGTGGTGCGGAGTACGGATTTCCTCCTGCAGTCACTTCCATTTCGTCCATAATGAATGAGGCTGTTGGCTGCACCTGCATTGAACGAGCGTACAGGTTCACTGTCTTGCTCTTCTGTCCTTTCCTCGGCTACCTCATCACGGTGATGATGTTTGATGATGCCCCTGATTAATATTAGTGTTTACTGGCAACTGATTGTTGCTGGTTAAAAGTGTACTACAATGTTTTGAATTATAAAACAAGAGGTGTCGGCAGCTGGAGCTCGACCAACTATCGGTGTTGTGATTATTGTATCTTGACGTGCGATAAATTCCTAATACTAAACCTAACCAAGCAATATTATTTTTTTTAGCCTAATACTAAACCTAACCAAGCAATATTAATTTTTTTTAGCCTAATTTTTTTAATTTTGCCTCGAGGGGCGAGTTTATTGGGGGTGCTTTTTTTGTAGCCTATTCAACGTATCTCGCCCAAGTGAATATAGAGTGTAAGAAATCTGCCTCTATGTTTTCTTGATAAACAGGAGTCGGAGGCAAGGTATCGTATCTCCAGACACTTCATACAGAGCTCTCAACTCCTTCAGCCTCTACCCGACGACCCTAAACACTGTAAGCTAATCCCAGCTAATATAATGGCCGTCCTGTGACGTCATTTGTTTATACGGTTTTGCCACAACGCAGCCCAGTCAACCACGAGCGAACTCCAGAGGAAATTGTTATTTGGCTTCGTTCGCTTCTTCAGAAACAACAGCGCAAGGATAAATATTTCAGAATGTTAAAATAAAAGACTTTAATATAAACATTACATCATCTTCAGCACTCAGACGCTATAATTATGCTTTTGCAAGTTTCATCTTATCTGTTGTTGTTTTTTACACTTGTAAATAGTGTAAATTTGTATATATTTTTTATCTTTAGACGAGTTCTCCGCATATATGCAGGTCATTCTATTTATAAATCTCAATTTCCATCGTCCTCAATTGGTAACACTTATAACCTGTAGATTGTGTTTGGATATAGTGGTGGGGCCAGGTAATTCATTCAATTTCTATCTTTATTATGCACCCCATACCCATCCCGTGGGCGGTGGTGTAAAGGATTACAGAGAGTTAGGATTACAGAGGCACATAATCGATTCAGGAACTGAACCAGGTAATGTAACCAGTTTGTTCAACGGCGAGTGTCGTGTACGTGTGCGTTACTTCCGTTGTTTAACGTGACCCCAGGAGCACCCCGAGCAGGTAACGGTTGGGCTTGCACCATACCTGTGGTGTGTGTGTGGGGGGGGAGGGGGTTTCCTCCGTTGTTGGCGTGACCCAGAAGGGTACCTCGAGGGTGTGACGCCAGCAGCCGCCTCCAACAGCCTGGCTGACCAGTCCAGCAACGAGGAGGCCTGGGCCGCGGGGACGCTAAGCCCCGAAATCATTGCAAGGGACGGTATCCCTGGGGACGGTAACGGAAAAGAGACCATTCCCAATTTGGTTAGCGAAGCCCACACCTACATCCAACAAGAAAAATATATATTATATAATATGTGTGTATATATCGCGAAAATAAACACGTGATTAAAAATGTGACAGTGTCAGACCACGGAGGAAAAATGAAACAGGAATTTCTGTAGACAACAGAAAGCCTACGAATAATTTATCTTATGTTCATTATTTTTCAGGGCATTGATACAATGTGAAAAAGTCAATTTTTTCTTCAGTGTATCTAAGAGCTCTTCAAGTTGTGAGTCCAGAATTCTTAGACGAAGAGTTTAAGAATATTGATTCGATTGGTTTCAAGCTTTGTTACCTACTGAATTTTTTGGAAGTTTGCCGTAGCAAAGCACGTCGTACATATTATAATAATATATGCAGTGAAAGAATTCGCCCAAAGAATGTGTTATGTTTACCATATTTCTCTGGGTTTGAGAATATTGTCAAGGCCTTGAAACTTTTTAATATACATGTATTGTTTAGCTACGAAAATACTGTTGGTAAGCTATTAGTTAGGAACAGCCCTCGTAGTGATAATTGTGTCATTTATAAAATACCTTGTAAAGACTGTAATAAGTTCTATGTTGGGCAAACTTCTAAAGATTTCAAATGTAGAATTTCGCAACATAAATACTCTGTAAGACATGGCCAATTGTCTAATGCTTTGTTCATCTGTCAGAAGATGCTCACCAAATTGATTGAGAGATGGCGTCTTCAATAACCAATTGTAAAAGCACCTATAACAGAAACATAATTGAATCTGCTTTAAAACAGATCACAAAAGCAAGTAATTTGAACATTAGTAGTGGTTTATATAACTTAGATCCATTTTTAATAGATCAATTAAAGGGCGATTTAAGTAGGATCATTGGAACACATTTGTCTTACTAATTCATTGTAAATATTTACTATTTTATGCTATAATTATCCATATGTGGGCCTGTGTGTGGTTGCTGCATCGGATTTGCCAATAGGCCGTCTGCAGTGTACACGTATTGTAACTCACCTCACTCCACCATTCTCTCCTGCCTATTTATGTCCAGTTTTCGACCTGTAAAACCACTCCTTCTGAAGATGTATTAATATACGAAAGTACTTAAGGAAATTCCTGTTTCATTTTCCTCCGTGGTCTGACATTGTCATATATAAATATATATATATATATATATATATATATATATATATATATATATATATATATATATATATATATATATATATATATATGTATGTATGTATGTATGTATGTAAAACCTAAAAGGAGTACCACCTCTGGTGCAAGTGTAGGGACCCACAGCCTCGGAGAAGAAAATAATGAGTACTCAGAAAAGACTTTGTGGATCCTCACTGAACACTTTGATATTTTCTTCTACCACCCCTATTCTTTTAGTGTGTGTGTATATATATCTAACTTTATTTTACAATTTCATTACACAAAAAGGGTTACAACATTGGTTACATGCAAGGTACAAGACTATTTGTCACAAGTTGTATAGCTCCTCCAGCTCCTCAGATGGCGGGCAGGAACCATGGATGCAGTGAGCATTTCCTCTCTGGATCGCCACACTAAGGCGCTGAAAGAAAAAACTGGCGGCTCTAGGGTCTCTAGTTGTTTCAATAAGCTTGGACCCCAGCTCCTTCAAAAAACTTGCAGCACTTTTACCCCCAGGCACCAAGTGTCTCTGAGGCAATGGGGACAAAATTGTAGTGGTGATCGAAGTCTCCGTATTTACGTGACTTGGCTGCTTCCCGGTGATTGGCAGCATCTCCTGCCTGTGCAGCACTGAAGTTAACATAGGTGTTGGCTAAGGTTGAAACGCAAGTGTAGTCCCACACCAACTGTCTACCATTCTTCCAGGGGTTCACCGTGATCCCGTCTGGGCGACCGACAGGCTCATCAGAGTTGCGGGACATTAGGTAACGGGGCTCTCTCTCTGCTGGACAACCGGCCGTGGTAAGGCTTCTCTTGATAATGTCGTTAATCTCGCCGTGTCTTGCGTGCCATCCTCCTGTCCTTTGGCAGAGAAGGCCATGCCGTCCATGCCTGTCGGTCATTGCCTCGCAGCAAATACACCTGTATTCGGTGTGGATTGGGGCAGCGAGGCGGAGAGCCACAGCAATTCGGAGGGCCTGCGGTGTGAGACAAGTGCCAGTTGCTGACATTGGGGTTGTTAATAGGAAGTCCCCTGCATGGGGAGCTGCTACAGCTCTAAGTCGGGCAGTGTCATGTGGTGTTGTCGCAGCTTCTAGTAATGTCGAAGCTTCTTGGTCGGCAATGGGGCGATCCCAGCTGGATTGCGTGTGGGCATCAGAAAGCAGTGGTTGGGGTGCTGGTCCTGCGAGAGAGACCCATTTGGTGGTGCAGTCTGTAAAGCGGGGATCATTTATCCCTGAACTAGGTGCTCAGGTAGGATTTCCTTCACCAAGTTGTCAGACGCCACTGAAGAGGACAGGAACGATGGTACAGCAATTTGTGTTGATGTGCGCACGCCAAGGCCCCCGAGTCTGACAGGAAGGGAGGCCTGTTTCCATTGTGAGTCGCTGAGAGAAAGGTTGAGGGCTTTTTTTAGCAATGACTTCAGCAAGCTGTCGTACTCTTTTTAATTTAATATTATTGAATATATATATATATATATATATATATATATATATATATATATATATATATATATGTCAGCAATATATATATATATATATATATATATATATATATATATATATATATATATATATATATATATATATATATATATATATATATATATATATATATATATATATATATATAATATATTCATTAACAAATGAATTATATATTTATGATAAGATGATAGAACACTAAAATAGTGAACTTCAACACAAGAGTACACACAGGTTTTGTGTAGGGATTATAAGGCCTGCCAGCCTGTGGAGTGTTACATGAGCCCACCACCACACCTTACTGACCAACCGGCAAGCATACTTTCGTTCTGGATATAGTCCAGAACGAAAGTAAACTCTTCCCCGGCCTTACATCGGCCAACAAGATGTAAGATGAAGATTACATCTGCCATGGAGGCCACATAGTAGTGCCACCGAGTGCCACCTCCTCACTGATGACACTGTTATGAGTGTTGTGTTTTAGCAGTTTTTGCCGCGCGGTGAACTGAACGAGGACGGTCTGGTGCAGACGTACTCTGCTTTCAAGTACAGCACAAAAAAACTGTCCCGGAGAAGTATATATAATACCTGGATGACTGGCACTTGCGACACGGGAGACATCTCCCGTCACTCAGGGGGCAGTCACACCTCCACAGATCTCCAGTATCATCTCTTGATACAGCCATTATCAGTCTTGATAATGGCTCAAAAGGGCCACCACTTACGGGCTATTCATGCCCGTGCCATCTTTTGGGTGGCTTAATCTTCATCAATCAATCGGCACTTGCGAGACATTCAGCACCGCTCCTGTGCCAGGTAAGTCTACTACGGGCTCACTATAGCCCGTGCTACTTGCCCCACTCCTGTGCCAGGTAAGTCTACTACGGGCTCACTATAGCCCGTGCTACTTGCCCCGCTCCTGTGCCAGGTAAGTCTACTACGGGCTCACTATAGCCCGTGCTACTTGCCCCGCTCCTGTGCCAGGTAAGTCTACTACGGGCTCACTATAGCCCGTGCTAATTGCCCCGCTCCTGTGCCATGTAAGTCTACTACGGGCTCACTATAGCCCGTGCTACTTGCCCCGCTCCTGTGCCAGGTAAGTTACGGGCTCACCATAGCCCGTGCTATTTGGAACTTGTTCCAAGTAGCTGAATCTATAACAACAACAAACTGGCACTTGCTTTACCTCCTGGAATGTGAAGCAACCAACGACCTTAGAAGAGCTTTGTCGTGGGTTCGTATCCTGGCCGGGGAGGATTTACTTGGCGCAAATCCTTACCTTACCTTAAGGTTACCTTGAGGTGATTTCGGGGCTCAGCGACCTCGCGGCCCGGTCTTCGACCAGGCCTCCTCGTTGCTGGACTGGTCAACCAGGCAGTTGGACGCGGCTGCTCGCAGCCTGACGTATGAGTCACAGTTTGGTTGATCAGGTATCCTTTGGAGATTTTTTTTTTTTAGATATATACAAGAGTTGTTACATTGTTGTACAGCCACTAGTACGCGCAGCGTTTCGGGCAGGTCCCTGGAATACGATCCCCGCCGCGAAGAATCGTTGTTACAACCAAGTACACATTTTACTGTTGAGTTAAACAGAGGCTACAGTTAAGGATTTGCGCCCAATAAATCCTCCCCGGCCAGGATACGAGTTCATATTCGTGACATGTTCATCAAGTTCTCTCTTGAACACCGTGAGGGGTCGGCCAGTTATTCCCCTTATGTGTAGCGGAAGCCTTGTTATCTTGAGATGATTTCGTTTTTTTTTTTAGTGTCCCCGCGGCCCGGTCCTCGACCAGGCCTCCACCCCCAGGAAGCAGCCCGTGACAGCTGACTAACACCCAGGTACCTATTTTACTGCTAGGTAACAGGGGCATAGGGTGAAAGAAACTCTGCCCATTGTTTCTCGCCGGCGCCTGGGATCGAACCCAGGACCACAGGATCACAAGTCCCGCGTGCTGTCCGCTCGGCCGACCGGCTCCCTCAACTCCCTCCCTTAACTGTAGCCTCTATTTAACTCAACAGTAAAATAAGTACTTGGTTGTTAAACGATCTTTCGCGGGGTCGTATTCCTGGAAACATATGATTAAGGACCTGCCTATACGCTACGCGTACTAGTGGCTGTACAAGAATGTAAGAATCCTTGTATATATAAATCAAAAACCAAACAAAAAAGCTTTAAGAGTCCCTAAATCTTGCAGTAACCACCCTGAAGACACCAACACGCTCTTCCACTCTGGCCACTCTCCTGGTCAAAAAAGGTGTCCAGCAGCTGGACACCCTCATAAAGACTGTCAAGCAGTACCCTCCCCCGTGATAGCAGCCTGACGATTTAAATGCGACCTCAGCACACAGTGTATATATTCACTAAAAATAAAAATAAAATAACATAAAATCTACCATTTACGGGCTATTCATGCCCGTGCCACCTCTTGAGTGGCTTATTCATCAATCAGCACATGCCCAACCCTTGAAACCCCATCCACCCCCCCCCCTTTTTCCTCCGTTGTACTAATTCCTCTTGTTAACATCTATTGGTGTTTCCATTCTCAGTCCGCTACGTCGGCCTTGCTACTAGCCAACAGTAAAAGTCTAGGAAATAATAGGTATTCAAAATCATATTAAATCTCTCACTAGTTATATTTAAAAGTTGTATCGGTGGAACTTTCAGCTGTAGACATTTGGAGTTATTCAAACTGTTTAACAATCATAAGCTTTTCAGAAGCTGGTGGCACTGTTCCATGAGCACGCTGGAGATGGGTACTCAGTTTCCAACGACAAATACATTCGTATCTCAGATTCAGATTCAGATGTTTATTCAGGTAAGGTATATACATACAAGTGATGTTACATTAATGGATTGATATATAGATAGAGCTAGTACATACAATGCCTAAAGCCACTATTACGCAATGCGTTTCGGGCAAGAAAAACATTAATATCTAGAACTTAATACTAATTGAGCATAAAGAATAAAAAGTGTTGAGAACAAATACAAATAAAGATAAAAAAAAGGGGGAACATGACTGAAAAAGCAGCACAAATACAATAGGTTGACAAACAGTGTTGATTAAAAAAAAAGAAAATAACAGACATGGGTTGACAATAGAGGCGTGAGGTAGGTTACAGGGAATTTATTAGGTAGTGTTTAGTTTTTATCTTAAACTTTATCTAGCACGCCTTGTTTCACTAAACAAAGTTTAGGGCCACGTTGTTAATGGTTTAAGGTTTCTAGACCGGCAGGGTTGTTAGGGTGGTGACCTTCCCTGTGGTTGACCTCTAACGATAGTTATAATCTCTCTTATAAACACATATGGTTGACCAGCCCACACACTAGAAGGTGAAGGGACGACGACGTTTCGGTCCGTCCTGGACCATTCTCAAGTCACAATCGACTTTAGAATGGTCCAGGACGACGACGACGTCGTCGTCCCTTCACCTTCTAGTGTGTGGGCTGGTCAACTTACTTTAGCCACGTTATTGTGACTCATCGCCTGCACATTTATGGTGTTATTTTGTTTTTATTTCGTTTATCATGCATGACTATTCATTTATACCCTGGTAGTTATCGAGCTCTTAACTACACAAGATGACTAGTGCTTTTACAATGCTGACCACAATTCATACATTTTCGTCTGTTGTAAGAAACTGAACTTGTGGTCGGTCTCGAGCCTATTGTTGATGTGACGAATGTGCATTGAATTTTGCAACTAGCTCATCAAGATTGTAACTTGCTTAGCTAAATGAATTGTGGGGTTCAGTCCCTGAGCCCATTATGTGCCTCTGTAACCCTTCCACTACCGCCCGTCCTCATTAACAAAGACCAAAGTCCATTCCATGCACCCGCCAAACCCCCTGTTTATGCAACCCGTCCTCAAATCAAGTCCATTACATCCAGCGGTCGACCCCACAAACGCAGTCACAAATTTGTACATGCTGTTCATTTAAAACGGGAATTTTCTCAGATATAAATTAATATTATAATATATTAGCATATTGTGCACATATAGGCATAGGTTAGGTTAGGTGTTTAGGTTCTGTTGGCGATTATTTGTATTTGTAGTACGTGGGTGAAGCATTTACAGAGTTGTGGTTCGAACAAAATTCGTCAGTGAAAAACTTGTTCCGGAAGTGTTCGAACGTCATCAGTTGTGAGACAGTAAAGGCGTAGGATTCAGTCGGTTTGAGATTTTGAAGATGGCTGTCAATAGCTTCTAATGTTATACATCTCATAGTTCCAATGTTATACATTTGTTTTACACTGATGGGGGTATAATGCAAAGAGACCTGCACATCTTTCGAAGGGGGAATATAGTGAACAGTGTTATTAGGATTAAGAGACACATTCAGTTTCAGAAGATTATAGACACAACAACTGAGCCACACACTGTAAGGAGTTTTTTGCGGCGGATTGAGGGAACAGTTAGAATTGTTTAGAATGGATCTCAATTTAATTTGAAGAGAGCTGGGGGGGACCACTATTTTTCAACATTTAGGCACTGGTAGAACAGGTTGTGCATGCGCAGTATATAAAGGGAATGAAATGATCATGTCTAGTACACAAAGACAGAACAACTGGGCAAGCTCGACACAGACTGAGCTATTGAGTATTTATCTAGCCACTGAATACCTTAAGCTCAATGGTGGTGGAGTTATTTTCTGTGACTCTAAAATTGCTCTGCAGTCCTTAAATAACCCATCACAATGTATGTCTGAAGTAGCTTGTAATATTAAATGGAATGTAATTTTTGCCGATGATAATAACTATTGTATAAAATTTGTGTGGATCCCATCCCATGTTGGAGTTGGAAAACATGACTTTGTAGATCGATTGGCCAATGAGGCTTGCAGGAAAGAAAACATTGATTATGACTGGACTATCTAATGCAGTTATTAGAAACATACAAATTAAAGAAATGAATTCAGATTTAGAAGAACTAAGAAATGCCCAGAGACCTGAAAGCTGCAGTATTAAAAGTTATGACAAGTTTTGTAATAATAGGTATTTGTATGGTCAGCACAGTAACCGGACCAGGCAATGTGATGTAGTCATTGCGCGAATTCGCCTTGGCTTTAGACACATCTGGCAGGTTAGTGAGGCTGAGCCACTACCAGAATACTCAGATTGTAAACTCTGTGACAAACCTTTAATGCATTCACAAGAACACTATATTGATGAATGTGAAACCGTAAAGGACTTTAGACCTCCTGGTCTATTGTACCACCAACTGTGTAACTATTTCATTGACTCAGGTGTTCTGGACAACATCCTAACAATTTATCCAAAATTTGCATGTCCATTTTAAAGAATGAAGAACAATTTTATTTATATTACTTCTAAGCTGCATCACTTAGGAACCCATCCCTGTCCTTGTGTGGCAGTGCACAGTAGAAAGTTGTTTTTACATATCCATACATTAAAACATTGATTGTAACCATGATATATATGTGCTTCAGCCCACAGTTTAGACCTATTGTCTTGTGGCAACCCGTTCTCGCACTTGCTTACTGTCAATATTGGCTTATTTAATAAGTGAATATGTGACATACTAATTAATTGTGAATATTTTAGTTTATCTTGAAAAGCTTCATAGAAAACACCGACCTCACCTAACCTTCTTAGTATGTTAAGATAAGCATCTTATTGCTTCTTATTTACAATTATTACTTAACCTATCAACGGTATAGGTTAAGTAATAATTGTAATTAATTCTGTCAATAAAGATGTTAATAATAATAATAATTTGTGAGTCGTGTGTAAACCGTTTTTCATTCATAAACAGCTGGGGTTTGGCGGGTGGATGGAATCACTTTTGGGTCTTTGGAGGACGGGCTGGTTTATCAATGAAAAACTGTTTACACACGACTCACAATTGATTTCCTTAGCCCGACCTCCAAAGACCCAAGGTATTGTAGTACACTGGTATTGTAGTACACTGGTATTGTTGTCCACTGGTATTGTAGTACACTGGTATTGTTGTCCACTGGTATTGTTGTCCACTGGTATTGTTGTCCACTGGTATTGTTGTCCACTGGTATTGTTGTCCACTGGTATTGTTGTCCACTGGTATTGTTGTCCACTGGTATTGTAGTACACTGGTATTGTAGTACACTGGTATTGTAGTACACTGGTATTGTAGTACACTGGTATTGTAGTCCACTGGTATTGTAGTACACTGGTATTGTAGTACACTGGTATTGTAGTACACTGGTATTGTAGTACATTGGTATTGTAGTACATTGGTATTGTAGTACACTGGTATTGTTGTCCACTGGTATTGTTGTCCACTGGTATTGTTGTCCACTGGTATTGTTGTCCACTGGTATTGTTGTCCACTGGTATTGTAGTACATTGGTATTGTTGTCCACTGGTATTGTTGTCCACTGGTATTGTAGTACATTGGTATTGTAGTACATTGGTATTGTTGTCCACTGGTATTGTTGTCCACTGGTATTGTAGTACACTGGTATTGTTGTCCACTGGTATTGTAGTACATTGGTATTGTTGTCCACTGGTATTGTAGTACACTGGTATTGTTGTCCACTGGTATTGTTGTCCACTGGTATTGTAGTACATTGGTATTGTTGTCCACTGGTATTGTAGTACATTGGTATTGTTGTCCACTGGTATTGTAGTACACTGGTATTGTTGTCCACTGGTATTGTTGTCCACTGGTATTGTAGTACATTGGTATTGTTGTCCACTGGTATTGTTGTCCACTGGTATTGTTGTCCACTGGTATTGTAGTCCACTGGTATTGTAGTACACTGGTATTGTTGTCCACTGGTATTGTAGTACACTGGTATTGTTGTCCACTGGTATTGTTGTCCACTGGTATTGTAGTACACTGGTATTGTTGTCCACTGGTATTGTTGTCCACTGGTATTGTAGTACACTGGTATTGTTGTCCACTGGTATTGTTGTCCACTGGTATTGTAGTACACTGGTATTGTTGTCCACTGGTATTGTAGTACACTGGTATTGTTGTCCACTGGTATTGTTGTCCACTGGTATTGTTGTCCACTGGTATTGTTGTCCACTGGTATTGTTGTCCACTGGTATTGTTGTCCACTGGTATTGTAGTACATTGGTATTGTAGTACATTGGTATTGTTGTCCACTGGTATTGTTGTCCACTGGTATTGTTGTCCACTGGTATTGTTGTCCACTGGTATTGTTGTCCACTGGTAATGTTGTCCACTGGTATTGTAGTACATTGGTATTGTAGTACACTGGTATTGTTGTCCACTGGTATTGTAGTACATTGGTATTGTAGTACACTGGTATTGTTGTCCACTGGTATTGTTGTCCACTGGTATTGTTGTCCACTGGTATTGTTGTCCACTGGTATTGTTGTCCACTGGTATTGTAGTACATTGGTATTGTTGTCCACTGGTATTGTTGTCCACTGGTATTGTTGTCCACTGGTATTGTAGTACATTGGTATTGTTGTCCACTGGTATTGTTGTCCACTGGTATTGTTGTCCACTGGTATTGTTGTCCACTGGTATTGTTGTCCACTGGTATTGTTGTCCACTGGTATTGTTGTACACTGGTATTGTTGTCCACTGGTATTGTTGTCCACTGGTATTGTTGTCCACTGGTATTGTTGTCCATTGGTATTGTTGTCCACTGGTATTGTTGTCCACTGGTATTGTAGTACATTGGTATTGTAGTACACTGGTATTGTTGTCCACTGGTATTGTAGTACATTGGTATTGTAGTACACTGGTACTGTAGTACACTGGTATTGTTGTCCACTGGTATTGTAGTACACTGGTATTGTTGTCCACTGGTATTGTAGTACATTGGTATTGTAGTACACTGGTACTGTAGTACACTGGTATTGTTGTCCACTGGTATTGTACATTGGTATTACAGTACACTGGTATTACAGTACACTGGTATTGTAGTACATTGGTATTACAGTACACTGGTATTACAGTACACTGGTATTGTAGTACACTGGTATTGTAGTACACTGGTATTGTAGTACACTGGTATTGTAGTACACTAGTATTACAGTACACTAGTATTACAGTACACTGGTACTGTAGTACACTGGTATTGTTGTCCACTGGTATTGTACATTGGTATTACAGTACACTGGTATTACAGTACACTGGTATTGTTCTCCACTGGTATTGTAGTACACTAGTGTTACAGTACACTAGTATTACAGTACACTGGTATTACAGTACACTGGTATTACAGTACACTAGTATTACAGTACACTGGTATTACAGTACACTAGTATTACAGTACACTGGTATTACAGTACACTGGTATTGTAGTACACTTGTGTTACAGTACACTAGTATTACAGTACACTGGTATTACAGTACACTGGTATTACAGTACACTAGTATTACAGTACACTGGTATTACAGTACACTAGTATTACAGTACACTAGTATTACAGTACACTAGTATTACAGTACACTGGTATTACAGTACACTGGTATTACAGTACACTAGTATTACAGTACACTAGTATTACAGTACACTGGTATTACAGTACACTAGTATTACAGTACACTGGTATTACAGTACACTGGTATTACAGTACACTAGTATTACAGTACACTGGTATTACAGTACACTGGTATTACAGTACACTGGTATTACAGTACACTAGTATTACAGTACACTGGTATTGTAGTACACTAGTGTTACAGTACACTAGTATTACAGTACACTGGTATTACAGTACACTGGTATTACAGTACACTAGTATTACAGTACACTGGTATTACAGTACACTAGTATTACAGTACACTAGTATTACAGTACACTAGTATTACAGTACACTGGTATTACAGTACACTAGTATTACAGTACACTAGTATTACAGTACACTGGTATTACAGTACACTAGTATTACAGTACACTGGTATTACAGTACACTGGTATTACAGTACACTAGTATTACAGTACACTGGTATTACAGTACACTGGTATTACAGTACACTGGTATTACAGTACACTAGTATTACAGTACACTAGTATTGCAGTACACTGGTATTACAGTACACTGGTATTACAGTACACTAGTATTACAGTACACTGGTATTACAGTACACTGGTATTACAGTACACTAGTATTACAGTACACTGGTATTACAGTACACTAGTATTACAGTACACTGGTATTACAGTACACTAGTATTGCAGTACACTAGTATTACAGTACACTGGTATTACAGTACACTGGTATTACAGTACACTGGTATTACAGTACACTGGTATTACAGTACACTGGTATTACAGTACACTGGTATTACAGTACACTAGTATTACAGTACACTAGTATTGCAGTACACTGGTATTACAGTACACTAGTATTACAGTACACTGGTATTACAGTACACTGGTATTACAGTACACTGGTATTGCAGTACACTGGTATTACAGCACACTGGTATTACAGTACACTGGTATTACAGTACACTGGTATTACAGTACACTGGTATTACAGTACACTAGTATTACAGTACACTAGTATTGCAGTACACTGGTATTACAGTACACTGGTATTACAGTACACTGGTATTACAGTACACTGGTATTACAGTACACTGGTATTACAGTACACTAGTATTACAGTACACTAGTATTGCAGTACACTGGTATTACAGTACACTGGTATTGCAGTACACTGGTATTGCAGTACACTAGTATTGCAGTACACTGGTATTACAGTACACTGGTATTACAGTACACTGGTATTACAGTACACTAGTATTACAGTACACTGGTTTTACAGTACACTAGTATTGCAGTACACTAGTATTGCAGTACACTGGTATTACAGTACACTAGTATTACAGTACACTAGTATTACAGTACACTGGTATTACAGTACACTAGTATTACAGTACACTGGTATTACAGTACACTAGTATTACAGTACACTGGTATTACAGTACACTAGTATTGCAGTACACTGGTATTACAGTACACTGGTATTACAGTACACTAGTATTACAGTACACTAGTATTACAGTACACTGGTATTACAGTACACTAGTATTGCAGTACACTGGTATTACAGTACACTGGTATTACAGTACACTGGTATTACAGTACACTGGTATTACAGTACACTGGTATTACAGTACACTAGTATTGCATTACACTGGTATTACAGTACACTGGTATTACAGTACACTAGTATTGCAGTACACTGGTATTACAGTACACTAGTATTACAGTACACTAGTATTACAGTACACTGGTATTACAGTACACTAGTATTACAGTACACTGGTATTACAGTACACTAGTATTACAGTACACTGGTATTACAGTACACTAGTATTACAGTACACTGGTATTACAGTACACTAGTATTGCAGTACACTGGTATTACAGTACACTGGTATTACAGTACACTAGTATTGCAGTACACTAGTATTACAGTACACTGGTATTACAGTACACTAGTATTGCAGTACACTGGTATTACAGTACACTGGTATTACAGTACACTAGTATTGCATTACACTGGTATTACAGTACACTGGTATTACAGTACACTAGTATTGCAGTACACTGGTATTACAGTACACTAGTATTACAGTACACTAGTATTACAGTACACTGGTATTACAGTACACTAGTATTACAGTACACTGGTATTACAGTACACGTAGTATTACAGTACACTGGTATTACAGTACACTAGTATTGCAGTACACTGGTATTACAGTACACTGGTATTACAGTACACTAGTATTGCAGTACACTAGTATTACAGTACACTGGTATTACAGTACACTAGTATTGCAGTACACTGGTATTACAGTACACTGGTATTACAGTACACTAGTATTGCAGTACACTGGTATTACAGTACACTGGTATTACAGTACACTGGTATTGCAGTACACTAGTATTGCAGTACACTGGTATTGCAGTACACTGGTATTACAGTACACTGGTATTACAGTACACTGGTATTACAGTACACTGGTATTACAGTACACTAGTATTGCAGTACACTGGTATTACAGTACACTAGTATTACAGTACACTGGTATTACAGTACACTAGTATTACAGTACACTAGTATTGCAGTACACTAGTATTACAGTACACTGGTATTACAGTACACTAGTATTGCAGTACACTGGTATTACAGTACACTGGTATTACAGTACACTAGTATTGCATTACACTGGTATTACAGTACACTGGTATTACAGTACACTAGTATTGCAGTACACTGGTATTACAGTACACTAGTATTACAGTACACTAGTATTACAGTACACTGGTATTACAGTACACTAGTATTACAGTACACTGGTATTACAGTACACGTAGTATTACAGTACACTGGTATTACAGTACACTAGTATTGCAGTACACTGGTATTACAGTACACTGGTATTACAGTACACTAGTATTGCAGTACACTAGTATTACAGTACACTGGTATTACAGTACACTAGTATTGCAGTACACTGGTATTACAGTACACTGGTATTACAGTACACTAGTATTGCAGTACACTGGTATTACAGTACACTGGTATTACAGTACACTGGTATTGCAGTACACTAGTATTGCAGTACACTGGTATTGCAGTACACTGGTATTACAGTACACTGGTATTACAGTACACTGGTATTACAGTACACTGGTATTACAGTACACTAGTATTGCAGTACACTGGTATTACAGTACACTAGTATTACAGTACACTGGTATTACAGTACACTAGTATTACAGTACACTAGTATTACAGTACACTAGTATTACAGTACACTAGTATTGCAGTACACTAGTATTACAGTACACTAGTATTACAGTACACTGGTATTACAGTACACTAGTATTACAGTACACTGGTATTACAGTACACTGGTATTACAGTACACTGGTATTACAGTACACTAGTATTGCAGTACACTGGTATTACAGTACACTGGTACTGGAAGTTAAAGGAAGGAGAAGTGAGACTAATTCCCCAACATTGGTGTTGTCGTTGACGTGATAATTACATTTGTCTATCCTAATAGCCATCAGAATCCCGTTTTCCTTTCCCACGCCTCGCTGTAATGAATTTATGACGGCAGGTTATATCTTGAGGTTATCTTGAGAGGATTTCGGGGCTTTTTAGTGTCCCCGCGGCCCGGTCCTCGACTAGGCCTCCACCCCCAGGAAGCAGCCCGTGACAGCTGACTAACACCCAGGTACCTATTTTACTGCTAGGTAACAGGGGCATAGGGTGAAAGAAACTCTGCCCATTGTTTCTCGCCGGCGCCCGGGATCGAACCCAGGACCACAGGATCACAAGTCCAGCGTGCTGTCCGCTCGGCCGACCGGCTCCCTAGTTACAAATAAAAGATTGACGGCAGAATGCCACAAATTACAGTGAGTTTATTATTTTTTCCGGTCCAATTTTAATGTTTTTCAAACTGAAGGATAATTTGCACGGAAGTTGTTGGGGGAACTGAAGAGGGGCCTCGTAGCCTGGTGGATAGCGCGCAGGACTCGTAATTCTGTGGCGCGGGTTCGATTCCCGCACGAGGCAGAAACAAATGGGCAAAGTTTCTTTCACCCTGAATGCCCCTGTTACCTAGCAGTAAATAGGTACCTGGGAGTTAGTCAGCTGTCACGGGCTGCTTCCTGGGGGTGGAGGCCTGGTCGAGGACCATGCCGCGGGGACACTAAAAGCCCCAAAATCATCTCAAGATAACCTCAAGATAACTGTGGTGAGCTACAGTGAATCGAGGTCGTTTAGAAGAGCGAAGACAAATCCACCTGGAAACAAGTTAGAAGAATCGTGTAGAAAAGTAATTTGAAATTACTGGCACTGTAACTTTCTGTACATTTACTAGCATAAACAAAACAGTTATTATAATTCATAATAACGGATCTTTATAACCTTTGTAAGTTATAAATCAAAACCACGTTTTCCAACGGTCGAGCTTCAGGCGGGAAAGTTACGCACAATTTGTGACCAATTCAAATTCAAATCAGTATATATATATATAATATATATATATGCGGAAAATCCACAGAGAAATATGAAATGAGGTGAACGTTTCGGCTTTGTTAAAGCCTTTGTCAACACCAGACTCCAGACTCGTCAACACCAGGCTTTAACAAAGCCGAAACGTTCACCTCATTTCATATTTCTCTGTGGATTTTCCGCATAAAATGATCAGTGTTTTGTGATCGTCAATTGCATATATATATATATATATATATATATATATATATATATATATATATATATATATATATATATATATATATATATAAAATAGACACATCATAAACAACACGTAACCAATTGACTTGAGGTGTCAACAAGGCATCAGTCAGACGCTGAGAGGAACGGACATCTACGGTCAGCAGGTCATGGCCAGCATGGGAATCCGGACACACACGGACACACAACTGTTAGGCGGAAGCCATCGCCAATGGGAACTGAAGAGCCTCTAAACCTCTGACGTCGTCCATAGTGAGCGCTCAACACTACACGATAAATCTAAATTATAGGTAAGTGCACAGGCAGAGAACATGTACACTTATGTATTATTTGTACATGTACAAATATGTGTAGTTACAGATGAGGAAACATAAGAAAATAGAAAATAAAAAGGTTACAAAAAATAAAGATAAAAGGCAATAATGAAGACATTAACTGTGTATTTCAATGTCCGGTTTGTTGGCGCCCTTTCAAGTTTTACCAGCTGACTGTCGGGATACCTGGTTGATACCTGGTTGATGGGGTTCTGGGAGTTCTTCTACTCCCCAAGCCCGGCCCGAGGCCAGGCTCGACTTGTGAGAGTTTGGTCCACCAGGCTGTTGCTTGGAGCGGCCCGCAGGCCCACATACCCACCACAGCCCGGTTGGTCCGGCACTCCTTGGAGGAATAAATCTAGTTTCCTCTTGAAAATCTGGGATCTGGCATGCTGATTGGCTGAATGGTTCACTGAGTGGCTCTCTGGTTGAATGGATGACGGGCTGACTTGGGTGGATCCTGGTAAGCAGTCATGGTGCCTAACGGAAGCGTTAGATAGCTTGCTAACATTCAGTTTACCTGCCGGACTGGCTATTGAACTGTCTAGCTGACAGGCTGGTAAACTGACCACCTATCAGTCTGGCCAACTGGCTAGCAAACACTCGTGCTGGCTGGTAGACGATAGGATGCATGGCTGTTAATAATCTGGCTGACTGACAAACTGTTCAGGTGACCAGTTGGTCGATTCTGAGTTGCTGATATACTAATTGTCAGGCAATGTTATCGTACCTGGTTGATACCTGGTTGATGGGGTTCTGGGAGTTCTTCTACTCTCCAAGCCCGGCCCGAGGCCAGGCTTGACTTGTGAGAGTTTGGTCCACCAGGCTGTTGCTTGGAGCGGCCTGCAGGCCCACATACCCACCACAGCCCGGTTGGTCCGGCACTCCTTGAAGAAACTCTTGAAAATGTCCACGGTTTTTCCGGCAATGGAAAAAAGTTAAGAAGTATGAAGGTAGTTACTGGATATACGTTTCTCGTAAGTCATGTTCTATTGGACGCTTGGTGTGTTTAACCTTTCCAACTGCCACAGAAGCGTGTACAAACAGGTGGAGAACAAAACTACAATACGAGTTGGTGTAACGAAGCGTTTCCGT
The DNA here is from genome assembly GCF_040958095.1 of Procambarus clarkii. Lineage (NCBI taxonomy): Eukaryota > Metazoa > Arthropoda > Malacostraca > Decapoda > Cambaridae > Procambarus > Procambarus clarkii. The sequence continues at coordinate 25,139,502 of NC_091181.1, forward strand.
CACACTGCATAGCCTCATAGAGTACACAGTTGGTTGTGCAAATTGGCAAAAAATGGCTTCTAGTTTATCAGCCGAAAAGCCAATTAGTATATAGTTGAATATGTATATAAGTTAAGAGAAATAATATAGATGGTCAGAAGCTCTTGGGAACGGGGACAAGTACAGAGAGATATTTATTACAGATGTTAATATACCATGAGAGAGAAAACCTGAAACAAAACTTAGACACATTTACATACAATTTCAACGTCACATGTTTAAAGTTATCCGAGCACATGTTAAAGTTACCACGCTTTAGTTACATTACCGACTCCTTCAAACCATTACAGGTGGATACAGTGTGCAGGTGTTGAACATGGGTTGGGGGGGGGGGAAGAGGGGCGTCACAACCTGTCCTACAAACAACGTCCAATTTCGGTCGTATGCGTTACATCCGTAAGGCCAAAAACTGTCGTACCAGAAAATGGGAGCGGCTGGCGAAAGTGACGTACTGTCCCGTTCCCTGTTGATGGTCCTCTGGTAGGTTAGGAGAGGGCACTACATTATTATTATTATTATTATTATTAACATCTTTATTGACAAAATTAATTACAATTTTGCCTAATCTGAGGATTTTGATAGTCTTATTAAAGTGAGGATAATGCTGGTATTCACTGTCACGCAGGACAGAGGGTCATACATAAGACAATAGGTCTAAACTGTAGGCTGAAGCACATATATATCATGGTTACAATCAGTGTTTTAATGTATGGATATGTGAAAACAACTTTCAATTGTGCACTGCCACACAAGGGCAGGGATTGGTTCATAAGTGATGCAGCTTAGAAGTAATATAAATAAAAATTGTTCTTCATTCTTTAATATGGACAAGCAAATTTTGGATAAATTGTTAGGATGTTGTCCAGAACACCTGAGTCAATAAAATAGTTACACAGTTGGTGGTACAATAGGCCAGGAGGTCTAAAGTCCTTTACGGTTTCACATTCATCTATATAGTGTTCTAGTGAATGCATTAAAGGTTTATCACAGAGTTTACAATCTGAGTATTCTGGTAGTGGCTCAGCCTCACTAACCTGCCAGATATGGCAATAGCCAAGGCGAATTCGCGCAATGACTACATCACATTGCCTGGTCCGGTTACTGTGCTGACCATACAAATACCTATTATTACAAAACTTGTCATAACTTTTAATACTGCAGCTTTCAGGTCTCTGGGCATTTCTTAGTTCTTCTTAATCTGAATTAATTTCTTTAATTTGTATGTTTCTAATAACTGCATTAGATAGTCCAAAGTCATAATCAATGTTTTCTTTCCTGCAAGCCCCATTGACCAATTGATCTACAAAGTCATTGACCGCTTTCTTGACGTTGGGAAACCTTGGGAGGACGGGCTGCATTGACAGCTGTAGCAAGATCACCTTCAATTTCAAATGTGTAGAAAGCAGTGTCTAAATACGGTCAATTTTTGTTTTGTCGCTTAAGACCGTCTCCCATTGAATGGTTGCAAGGTCTACATTTATTTTTTCCCAGTCAATCCTCTTATTGTTGAAATTGAATTGATTGAATATTCCTTCTCGCTTGTTGGGTCTCTTAGACCTACTACCGTTATTTATGCTAGTTCGCACTTCAATGAGCTTATGGTCTGAGTATGAAGTATCTGAGATTGTGATATCCCTGATTAGTTCATCATTGTTTGTGAATAACAAGTCTAGTGTGTTTTCGTTCCTAGTTGGTTCTGTAATCTGTTGATTGAGCGAGAATTTGTCACAGAATCTCAAAAGTTCTCTAACCTGTGGTTGGTTATTTCCCGGGTCATTCCCTGCTATGATATTTGTGTTTGCCGTTCTCCATCTTAGACTCGGTAAATTGAAATCTCCAAGAAAGATAATATCTGGAGCTGGGTTTGCTAGGTTGTCAAGTATGTTCTCTATTTTGTGCATCTGCTCTGTGAATTCCTCAATCGTTGTATCTGGCGGTTTATATATTAGAATAATAATTAGGTTTAGTTTCTCTACCTTCATTCCAAGTACCTCTACCACCTCATTAGTTGAATTTAGTAGTTCTGTGCATACCAGGTCTTCTTTAATATACAGACCTACTCCTCCATTTGACCTAGTTTTTCTATCACATCTATATAGATTATAATTTGGAATCCAGATTTCACCATCCATGTAATCTTTTGTATGAGTTTCCGTGAATGCCCCAAATATTGAGTTTGACTCTAATAGAAGGCCATTTATGAACTTAACTTTATTCCTTGACTTTGGCTTTAAACCTTGAATGTTTGCAAATATGAATGATTGTCCATATTGTGTGTAACTTCTGGAAGGTTTTGGTAGTTCTCCCTCCTCTCTACCCTGGCCCAGGGTGTGTTGTTGTGGCAATGGTTTGTCCAGTTTTGGAAGTGATACTGGGGAGTGTGGTAGTCTCTGTGTAGTTGGGGGGTGTAGTATGTGTGGGCTTGATGACGAACTGTAGTCCAGTCTTGGGCATTTCCCCCTCTCCATCCGTACTCCTGCCACGTTTCTGCCTGTCTGTTTCTCCCTCTGTTTGTACCTGCCTCTAAAAAAATTTCAGGGCTATTATGTTGGACTTCTTCTCTTATATGGCGCTGTGTACCTCTGACGTGGAAATCGGGGCAGTGAAGATCGTAGCATTTCCTCCCATTGACTGAGAGTGTGCATAGCTTAGGGTGAAAATATCTACACTCTGTATCAAAACGACATCTGCCTTTCCCTAACCAGTTTCGGCATTTCCGTGGGTGCATGAATGAGCATTCCGTGCCTCTGGGCCCATATCTGCACTGTCCTTTTGCATAATACCAGCAATATTTTCATTTGTGATTGTATTATTCTTGTTTGTACCCGTGCACGACTTGGCTACCTCTGTGTTTTTTGTTCCAACTTTCTCGTTTCTGCATTCATTCTCGGTATTGCCCTTATCTTTCTCCTTGTTGCTTTCGTCTTTCTCATTTGTGTTCTCATTCGTCTCATTTTTTCTCTCCTTATTCATATCACCAGTGTGCTCTACAATATTGCCTTCATTTGTGTGTACCTCGACACTATACCCTTCTACATTGCTACTTTGACTCTCTAAATTCTCAGTCCCTGGGTTGTGTTCAGAGTTCGTTGCTGTCTTTATATACTCTGCATATATTTCTGGTAGTTTTTGTGTGAATTGTAGCCTGTGTTCTTCAGGAATGTTATTCATTAGTTTGGTGATGTTTTCCCACAACTGTCCGTCTCTTTGACAGATCCAGTAGTTACCTTCCCGGTTTGCATATTGTGTAGGTAATCCTGTACAACTCAGGTGAAACCTTATGTTACAAATGTTACATACAATGCCTACAACACTCTTCCGAAGTGACTTAAGGCAGCCTCCACACACCTCCATGTTGGGTTTGTGATGTTATAATAATATATGCATATATTTAGTATTATATGTATGTATATATAATATGTATCCAGTATATTTATAATATTACATATGTTTATTTGTTCAAGTTTATGTGGGGGTACTTATCGCCTTGTGGAGAAAATATGGTCGTCTTGGGACCGTCCAGTTGACCGTTGTTTGTCCCAGGTCGGGGGCAGGATGGCCAACCAGGATGTCACTGGTTGCCAGTTACTTGATTTATACACTGATTATGTGCCTGTAATATCCTAAGGGAATTTCTGCTTTCTTCCGGCTTGTAATGTTATTCACTTACTCTATTACTAGTTCCTAGCTCCACTGACCGTTGTAAACCTTTTATAGTCCAGCCGGTATTGTAATAATTTGTATAAGTTGTTAGGGATCCAACAACTATAGGGATCATTGCTATCAACATCAGAGGCCCGAGACTGTTCAACACGCTTCCACTACACATAAGGGGCATAACTGGCCGACCCCTCACAGTGTTCAAGAGAGAACTGGATAAGCACCTCCAAAGGATATCTGATCAACGAGGCTGTGACTCATACGTCAGGCTGCGAGCAGCCGCGTCTAACACCTACCTTGAGGCTACCTTGAGGTGCTTCCGGGGCTTAGTGTCCCCGCGGCCCGGTCGTCGACCAGGCCTCCTGGTTGCTGGACTGATCAACCAGGCTGTTAGACGCGGCTGCTCGCAGCCTGACGTATGAGTCACAGCCTGGTTGATCAGGTATCCTTTGGAGGTGCTTATCCAGTTCTCTCTTGAACACTGTGAGGGGTTTGCCAGTTATGCCCCTTATGTGTAGTGGAAGCGTGTTGAACAGTCTCGGGCCTCTGATGTTGATAGAGTTCTCTCTCAGAGTACCTGTTGCACCTCTGCTTTTCAACGGGGGTATTCTGCACATCCTGCCATGTCTTCTGGTCTCATGTGGTGTTATTTCTGTGTGCAGGTTTGGGACCAGCCCCTCAATTATTTTCCACGTGTAAATTATTATGTATCTCTCCCGCCTGCGCTCAAGGGAGTACAGATTTAGGCTCTTTAGTCGGTCCCAGTAATTTAGATGTTTTACTGAGTGGATTCTAGCAGTAAAGGATCTCTGCACGCTCTCTAGGTCAGCAATTTCTCCAGCTTTGAAAGGGGCTGTCATTGTGCAGCAGTACTCCACTCTAGATAGCACAAGCGTTTTGAAAAGTATCATCATCGGTATAGCATCTCTAGTGTGAAAAGTTCTTGTTATCCAACCTGTCATTTTTCTTGCAGTTGTGACGGCTACTTTATTGTGTTCTTTAAAGGTAAGGTCTTCCGACATGAGTACACCCAGGTCCTTTACATTGCCTTTTCGTTCTATGTTATGATTTGCCTGCGTTTTGTACGTGGTTCCTGTTTTTATGTTTTCAATTTTTCCGTAGCGCATGAGCTGAAACTTATCCTCGTTGAATACCATATTATTTTCTGTAGCCCATAGAAAGACCTGATCAACATCTGATTGGAGGTTTGCCGTGTCCTCTATGTTGCCAACTCTCATGAAAATCCTAGTGTCATCTGCAAAGGATGATACAGTGCTATAGGTTGTGTTCTGGTCTATGTCCGATATGAGGATGAGAAAAAGTACTGGAGCAAGCACAGTACCCTGGGGGACTGAGCTCTTCACGGTTGATGGGCTGGATTTTATTTTGTTGACTATTACACATTGGGTTCTGTCAGTCAGGAAATTGTAGATCCAGCTGCCTATTTTCCCGGTAATTCCTTTTGAACGCATTTTATGTGCAATAACACCATGGTCACATTTATCAAAAGCTTTTGCGAAATCTGTGTAAATTACATCAGCGTTTTGTTTGTCTTCCATAGCATCTAATGCCATATCATAGTGGTCCAGCAACTGCGACAGGCAAGAGCGCCCTGTTCTGAAACCATGTTGTCCGGGGTTATGGAGATGCTGTGATTCCATGTATTTTGTGCTCTTACTTCTTAGCACTCTCTCAAAAATTTTTATGATGTGCGATGTTAGTGCTATCGGTCTGTAATTTTTTGCCTCTGCCTTATTTCCTCCTTTATGGAGTGGTGCTATCTCTGCTGTTTTTAGTATGTCAGGGATAACGCCAGTATCTAGACTTTGTCTCCACAGAATGTGAAGGGCCTGCGATAGTGGTTTTTTACAGTTCTTGATGAATATGGAGTTCCAAGAATCCGGGCCTGGTGCAGAGTGCATAGGCATACTGTTTATGGCTTCTTCAAAATCTAGTGGGGATAGGGCGACGTCTGATATGTGATTTGATGTTGGTATCATATCCATGAAAAATTCATTTGGGTTATCAATCTTTAGTGCATTTAATGGCTCACTGAAAACAGAGTCGTACTGCTTCCTCAGTAACTCGCTCATTTCTTTGTTGTCATCTGTGAAAGTTCCATCTCCCTTTCGCAGGGGCCCGATACTAGATGTGGTTTTTGATCTTGATTTTGCATAGGAGAAAAAATATTTCGGATTTCTCTCTATTTCACTGATGGCCTTTTGCTCTCTTTGCCTCTCCTGGGTTTTGTATGATTCTTGTAGCTTGAGTTCAATTGTTTCTATTTCTCTACCTAACCTTCTTCGCCGTTCTTGAGATAGGGTGCGACTCTCAAGTTGTTCCGCGATTCGTTTTCTTCGCCTATATAAGGAACGACGTTCCCGTTCCAATCTGCATCTCTTTCTCTTTTTTCTTAGGGGTATGCGGTTTGAACATATTTCTAGTGCTACTGAGCTTATTTTTTCCAGGCACTGGTTCAGGTTTGCATTTCCTAGCTGTTCTTCCCAGTTTATTTCTGTGAAGTCCTGGTTTATTTGCTCCCAGTTTATCCGTTTATTATTGAAGTTGAATTTGCTGAAATCTCCTCCACCGGGAATCTGGACTGGTTTTGGAGGTCCATTCCCCATGGTTGTCAGTACCTCAATTAAGTTGTGATCTGAGTAACAGGTATTTGTAATCATTATGTTCCCGATCAACTCATCATTATTAGTGAAAATGAGGTCCAGCGTGTTCTCCTTCCTAGTTGGTTCTACTATTTGCTGGTTTAAGGCAAACCTATCGCACATCCGTAGCAGGTCATTTGCATGTGCCTGCTCATTTAGGCTACTTCCTGGTATTCTTTCTGATATTACTGTATTAGCCAGGTGCTTCCATTTCAGGTGCCGTAGGTTGAAGTCCCCAAGCAGGATGATGTTCGGAGCTGGATTTGTGAGGTTTTCCAAGCAGTGCTCTATTTTCATTAGTTGGTCTTTAAACTGCTGAGGGTTTGCCTCCGGTGACTTATATACAAGGACAACAACTACATTTAGGATCTCTATTTTGACTATCAGCACTTCCACCATATCATTTGAGGTGTTTAGCAGCTCAGTACAGATGAGTGTGTCTTTGATGTAGAGGCTGACCCCACCCTGAAGCCGGTGTTTCCTATCACATCTGAAGAGATTGTATTCTGGGATCCATATTTCACCATCAAGGTAGTCCTTTGTGTGAGTTTCCGTTAGGGCTGCAAACACTGCATTTGCCTCATGAAGGAGACCATCTATAAAATGAACTTTGTTGGATTTGCGTGTTTTTATACCCTGGATGTTGGCAAATATAAATGATGTTATCGTGTTAGTGGAAGTGCTGGATGCTTTAATTGGTGTTAATATCTGAGGCTCTGGTAAGGAGGCCACTGTGTTTGCGTCCTCTCTAGCATTTGACCGAGTTGGTGGTAGAGTCTGGTCATTTTTAGCCATTCTTCTCCTCCTCCTCTTGCTAAAAAATTATCCCGGTTGATGGAGTAGTGGCTGTTTTCATAGTGGTAGTCTGTCGGTTTTATTCGCCTGGTACCTCTTATATGAAAAGCTGGGCATTCAGCATTGAAGCACTCTTTCCTGTCCAAAGAGTTCTTGCAAATTTCTGGGTGAAAGAATTCACAGCTTTTGGTACATTTACCTGTATTGAGGAGGTTTCTGCACTTTCTAGGGTGATTGTGTGTACATGTTCCATTTATTCTTCCCGATTCCCCATGCTTACAGGTAGCCCATCAGTAATACCAACAGATTTTGGGGCCTTGTTTTGTTTGTTTCCCTCTGCCAGGGACCGCACTCTGCTGCGGCGCCCCCGACACTGTGCTCTGCTCCGGTGCCTGTGACACCGCGCTCTGCTCCGGTGCCTGCGACACCGCGCGCTGCTCAGGGGTCCCCGACTCCGTGCCCTGCTCAGGCATCCCCGACTCCGCGCCCTGCTCAGGCATCCCCGACTCCGTGCCCTGCTCAGGCTGTGCCCTGCAACAGCCTGGTTGATCAGTCCAGCAACCAGGAGGCCTGGTCGACGACCGGGCCGCGGGGACACTAAGCCCCGGAAGCACCTCAAGGTAGCCTCAAGGTAGCAAGGTAGGGATAAAGTGTCTAATTTCTAGTGTTGATTATTTATCATTGAAAGCGTTATGTATTTCAAAATTCATTTGGAAAAAAATCTTCAGGAACTCCCCGCTTTGACAAACCGCCAGTTTCCTGTCCCCGTCGAGGTAACTATAGAGATGGTGGCCCTCAGGTAAATTCAGGTAAATATGTATAAAAGGCCCTGACTCACACTGAGGCCCTGAATGTCACACTGAGGACCTGAATGTCACACTGAGGCCCTGATTGTCCTAGAGTGCAGGCGGGAGAGATACTTAATACTTTACACTTGAAAATACTAGAAGGACTGGTCCCAAACCTGCACACATAAATTACACCACATGAGGCCAGGAGGCATGGCAGGATGTGCAGCATAGCCCCCTTGAAAAGCAGAAGTGCAATAGGCACCCTGAGAGATAACTCTACCAATACTAGGTGACTGGTTGCTGTAAACTGACATTACCAGCGGATTTTCTTCCTATTGGGGACTGTTGTACATGCTGCTATGGCGGTATGTCAACTCACAGGATGAGTGGCGCTGCCCAATAAACTCGACCCTCGGGACAAAATTTAATTAAATTCATAGGTGAACTGGGGAGAGTTTGTCGTGCTGGCTTAGTAGTTAGGTAGTTGACTTACAGACCAGTTAACTTTTTGGTTGAGCTAAAAGCTGGTTGGCTGGCTGACTGGCTGGCTGGCTGGCTGGCTGGCTGTCTGTCTGGCTGGCTGGCTGGCTGGCTGACTGGCTGGCTGGCTGGCTGGCTGTCTGGCTGGCTGGCTGGCTGGCTGGCTGGCTGACTGGCTGACTGGCTGGCTGGCAGGTAGGCAGTTTGGTTTGGCTAGGTGTTTGAATTTTGGCTGGTTGGCTGGGTGAGTGTATGGATGAGTGGTTAGTTGTCTGGGATGATTGATTGGGTGATGGAGTGAGTGGGGCACCATGCAGGATATGGCTGACCCCTTACCATATACCGGAAGGCAGTCCCGCCCCGCCCAGGAGGGGGTGAGGCTGTGTCTCTTACCCTTCCCCCATCACCGTAGTCTACCTTCCCCCATCACCATAGTCTACCTTCCCCCATCATCATAGTCTACCTTCCCCCATCACCATGGTCTACCTTCCCCCATCACCATGGTCTACCTTCCCCCATCACCATAGTCTACCTTCCCCCATCATCATAGTCTACCTTCCCCCATCATCATAGTCTACCTTCCCCCATCACCATGGTCTACCTTCCCCCATCACCGTAGTCTACCTTCCCCCATCACCGTAGTCTACCTTCCCCCATCACCGTAGTCTACCTTCCCCCATCACCGTAGTCTACCTTCCCCCATCACCGTAGTCTACCTTCCCCCATCACCGTAGTCTACCTTCCCCCATCACCGTAGTCTACCTTCCCCCATCACCGTAGTCTACCTTCCCCCATCACCGTAGTCTACCTTCCCCCATCACCGTAGTCTACCTTCCCCCATCACCGTAGTCTACCTTCCCCCATCACCATATACACGGCATTTGTATAAACATGTATGATAACACAGAGTTAAGATTGGTAATCTGATTACTTAGCCTAACCTCCCTCCCTAACTCCTCCGTATAAAATGCAGTGTTTTGCCTACCTTACCTTACCTATCTTGAGAGGTTATCTTGAGATGATTTCGGGGCTTAAGTGTCCCCGCGGCCCGGTCTTCGACCAGGCCTCCACCCCCAGGAAGCAGCTCGTAACAGCTGACTAACACCCAGGTACCTATTTTGCTGCTAGGTAACAGGGGCATAGGGTGAAAGAAACTCTTCCCATTGTTTCTCCCCGGCGCCCGGGATTGAACCCGGGACAACAGGATCACAAGTCCAGCGTGCTGTCCGCTCGGCCGACCGGCTCCCCTACCTAACTGGAAGCGTCATAACCTAAGGCAACCCGATACTCATTAGTCCCACGAAACGTCAATATTGCTGTGTTTACTATTCCCCTTAAACCACCGCAATTTTTACGGTGGGGTCGATAGCATAGAAAATGGAGCGTGTTCAGCCAGAGAGACCACAGGAGCCGGATTTATCAGGCAGTTACGCAAGTACTTACGAAAGCTTTCGTTGTTGTCGTTTTCTTGGCGGTTACGTCGCAATTCAGCAAACTGTTTACGACCGATCATCTTCGTACGAACACCTCTCCACGCCGCGACACCCTCGGAAGCAACCGTAGCTTTATGTAAACGGTATATGTGGCACGTTTTCTCTACTACACAACCCGGACCTGGAAATTCTCTCTCTCTCTCTCTCTCTCTCTCTCTCTCTCTCTCTGTTTAATTTCTGTAATTTGATTATCTCTCTCTCTTTCTCTGGTACAGAGATTAGAGAGAGAGAGAGAGAAAGAGAGAATCAAATTACAGAAATTAAACAGAGAGAGAGAGAGAGAGAGAGAAAGAGAGAATCAAATTACAGAAATTAAACAGAGAGAGAGAGAGAGAGAGAGAGAGAGAGAGAGAGACTCACTCTCTGAGAGAGACTCAGAGAGAGACTGATAGACCAAGATAGATCATAAGAAAGTCAGCGCTGAGAGCACAGACGCTGGAATGAAGAAAGTGAAACGGGCGAGGTATAATAACTAGACAAGGGTGAGAGAAAGTAGGGGCGGAGGGAAGCGGGATGACAGCGGTGAGGCGGAAAGTGACAGCGGAGGTTGAGAGCCCCGAGTGGTGGAGGCAGACGCCATACACAGCTTTAAATACAGGTATGACACCACCCCAATAGGCTTTGCAACCTATACATCAGTTGATTAAGTACTGAGAGGCGGGGCCCAAGAGTCGCAGCTCATCCTCCGCACCTATACATCAGTTGATTAAGTACTGAGAGGCGGGGCCCAAGAGTCGCAGCTCATCCTCCGCAACTATACATCAGTTGATTAAGTACTGAGAGGCGGGGCCCAAGAGTCGCAGCTCATCCTCCGCACAGACAACTAGATGAATACATACATGTTTATGTTAAAAAAAAAGTACAACGGTTTTCATATCTAAAACGTACAAAACCCCAGCACAGAAGCCGGTCGGCCGAGCGGACAGCACGCTGGACATGTGATCCTGTGGTCCCGGGTTCGATCCCGGGCGCCGTCGAGAAACAATGGGCAGAGTTTCTTTCCCCCCTATGCCCCTGTTACCTAGCAGTAAAATAGGTACCTGGGTGTTAGTCAGCTGTCACAGGCTGCTTCCTGGGGGTGGAGGCCTGGTCGAGGACCGGGCCGCGGGGACACTAAAGCCCCAAAATCATCTCAAGATAACCTCCAAGATAACCAGAAAACGGCACTATTACGTTACTTCAATCTTAAGTAATACATTGCATTTGCCCTTTAGACAAGAGGACGGGTTGCAGAAATATATCGGGATTTAGCAACAATGGTCATACGTCTCTCGAAGATTATTGGCGATTGGTGGATGGCTGTACGCGAGGTTGTTACACGATACCCAATTGGCGCAGGGGGTCTAAAAGGGGCGTGGCCTAGCTTTAACTTGAGATAATCTTGGAGTGATAAATAGCTGAGAACGGCCCTCTGGTGGGGGAGGCGGGCGGCTTAACTCTCACTATGTGACACTACGTACACAAATCCAATTGTTTGGCTTACTCAAAAAAGTTCGAGCCTAAGCAATCAACCTAACCAATCGAGGTCGATGCTATAACGTCAGTTTTCCGGTGCTGTACTTTGGACTAAAACTCCCAAATTTTGACGACTTATATATTGAGTTACAAACCCTTTCACAATATTTCAATAACTTCCTTATTGCCAATTTAACATGATTAGCAAATGTCAGTTAGGACCTATGTACTGGATGTTGACACACTGATATATCACGTTATTGTGAGTACTCTGGGTAGTCACAGGTAGTCACAGGTAGTCACAGGTAGCCACAGGTAGTCACAGGTAGTCACAGGTAGTCACAGGTAGTCACAGGTAGCCACAGGTAGTCACAGGTAGTCACAGGTAGTCACAGGTAGTCACAGGCAGTCGCAGGCAGTCGCAGGCAGTCACAGGCAGTCACAGGTAGTCACAGGCAGTCACAGGCAGTCACAGGTAGTCGCAGGCAGTCACAGGCAGTCGCAGGCAGTCGCAAGTAGTCACAGGTAGTCACAGGTAGTCACAGGCAGTCACAGGTAGTCGCAGGCAGTCACAGGTAGTCGCAGGCAGTCACAGGTAGTCACAGGCAGCCACAGGTAGTCACAGGCAGTCACAGGCAGCCAAAGGTAGTCACAGGCAGTCACAGGTAGTCACAGGTAGTCACAGGTAGTCGCAGGCAGTCACAGGCAGTCACAGGCAGTCACAGGCAGTCACAGGTAGTCGCAGGCAGTCACAGGCAGTCACAGGCAGTCGCAGGCAGTCACAGGTAGTCGCAGGCAGTCACAGGTAGTCACAGGTAGTCACAGGCAGTCACAGGTAGTCGCAGGCAGTCACAGGTAGTCACAGGCAGTCACAGGCAGTCACAGGCAGTCACAGGCAGTCACAGGTAGTCACAGGTAGTCACAGGTAGTCACAGGCAGTCACAGGTAGTCACAGGCAGTCACAGGCAGTCACAGGCAGTCGCAGGCAGTCACAGGCAGTCACAGGTAGTCACAGGTAGTCACAGGTAGTCACAGGTAGTCACAGGTAGAACTACTGGTTAACAGAGCCCGAGTGCATGGGGGGGGGGGGGAATCGTGTGAAACCCCGGTTAGGCTTCAGTGTAAACCTCGGGACCCTCGTGGATGCAGTAGTGCTCCAGGTTGCAATTATTTTGACCATGTTGTGGTACAGTGGACTTGAGCGCGTCTGGGAACTCCCAGTGCATATGTTCGAACCCTCATCACAGCCCTTGTGAATCTATTATTATTATTATTATTATTATTATTATTATTATTATTATTATTATTAATTACGGGCATACAGAAAAGGAAGGTAAAGGTAAGTAACAGGTTGTGAGGAGTCAAAACACAAGTTGCGCTATAAGACAAAGTTGTTATTATGATGTGTTGTTATAGGAGAGGGAAGAGAGGGGGAAGGGGAGAGGGGGAGGAAATAACGGAGAAATGGGAGGAATTACGCGCACCCCGTACGAGCGGTCTACCAGCACAATGCACTCCAGGAAGAACTCTGAGAACACACTATAGGTGTGGGGCAGGTGTGGGCCCAGGTGTGGGGCAGGTATGCTGTGTTATCCGCTCCTCGCCCCTGGTACTGCTGATGTGTGTACTAAGACTTGGTTAGTATGGTACTAATGGCTTAGTTCAGGCTCTTTTAGGGTTATAATGGCTTGGCTTGGAGTCACTGTAGAGTTGTTGTTGGTGGTGAGAAGAGTACGGTGTTGAGAGGGGTGGAAGAGGGGGAGGAGATTAAACAGGGGGAATAGTTGAGAGGGGAATACCCTCTATGGTATATAGGGGGGGTGCGAGAGAAAGGGCAGATAGGGAGAGAGGTTAGGTGGGTGGGGTTTGAGGTGTAGGGGAGGAGGGTGTGTGTGGGGGTGGTATGGTAGGGGGGGAGGGTAAGGGGTGACTAAGGTGGGGAGGGAGGTAGAAAACATGGGGAGGGAAGGGAGGTAGAGAACATGGGGAGGGAGGGAGGGAGGTAGAGAACATGGGGAGGGAGGGAGGTGTGCACTGTCTCCTCCAGCAGGATGAGGGACTTGTGATCCTGATTCACAGCTGTGAGATCATGTACACACACACACACACACACACACACACACACACGTACGTACGTGTGTACTTGATATGGTCAATCAGGCTGTTGGACGCGGCTGCTCGCAGCCTGACGTATGATTCACAGCCTGGTTGATCAGGTATCCTTTGGAGGTGTTTATCCAGTTCTCTCTTGAACACTGTGAGGGGTCGGCCAGTTATGTGTAGTGGAAGCGTGTTGAACAGTCTCGGGCCTCTGATGTTGATAGAGTTTTCTCTCAGAGTACCTGTTGCACCTCTGCTCTTCAACGGGGGTATTCTGCACATCCTGCCATGTCTTCTGGTCTCATGTGATGTTATTTCTGTGTGCAGGTTTGGGACCAGCCCCTCTAATATTTTTCCAAGTATAAATTATTATTTATTTCTCCCGCCTGCCCTCGAAAATACCGATTTAAACATTTTAATTGATTCCAATAATTTAAAAGTTTTATTGATGGATTCTTCTTGTAAAGGATCTTTGTAGGCAAGCGAAGTCAACAATTTCTCCAGCTTTGAATGGGGCTGTTAGTGTGCAACAATATTCCACTCTAGAGAGCATTAGCGTCTTGAAAACTATCAATGTACGGTATCTCTTGCTTGAAAGGTTCTTGTTATCCAACACTGTCATTGTTCTTGCCGTTACTCACCTAATTGTGCTTGCGGGGGTTGAGCTTTGGCTCTTTGGTCCCGCCTCTCAACTGTCAATCAACTGGTGTACAGATTCCTGAGCCTACTGGGCTCTATCATATCTACATTTGAAACTGTGTATGGAGTCAGCCTCCACCACATCACTTCCTAGTGCATTCCATTTATTAACTAACATAATGTTAACTAACGTTGTGGCGGCTCCTTTGCTGTGTTCTTTGAAATAAGGTCTTCCGACATGATTACTCCCAGATCTTTTGCATTGCTTCTTTCTTTCAATAGTGTGACTAGACTGTATTTTATATATGGTTTCCGTTGTTATATTTTCGTTTTTTTTCTATAGCGCGGAAGCAGGAACTTAGTCTCATTAATCATGTCATTTTCTGTGGCCCACTGAAAGCCCTGATTAACATCTAATTGGAGGTCTTGTGTGTCCTCAATGTTGTCTACTCTGGTGAAGATCCAAGTGTCATCTGTAAGGATGATACAGTACTGTAGTTTGTATTGTATCCTTGTATCTGTGTCTGATATGAGGACGAGAAGTACTGGAGCAAGTACGGTACCTTGGGGGGGGGGGGGGGGGAGGGGGCTGAGCTTTTTTTGGTGGATGATCCGGCTTTTATTGCTACATTCTGCGTTCTTTGTTATGAAGTTAAAGCCCCATCTTCTTACTTTGCTACTTAGTCAAAGTAAGTTCCCACCACGAGGCGAAATTCACTGTTCAGTTTTCGCTCTAAATTATCATATTATTTAAGGAAGCACAAACTTACCACACTTCGTCAGACTGTGAGGTAAGTCTATCACACTTTCAAGATATTTTTAATAAGATACGACAGATTTTTATATAACTTCTCACGCATTTCCCTTTCCATCAGTGCTGCCTTTCCATCAGTGTTGCCTTTCCATCAGTGCTGCCTTTCCATCAGTGCTGCCTTTCCATCAGTGTTGCCTTTCCATCAGTGCTGCCTTTCCATCAGTGCTGCCTTTCTATCAGTGTTGCCTTTCCATCAGTGCTGCCTTTCCATCAGTGCTGCCTTTCCATCAGTGTTGCCTTTCCATCAGTGCTGCCTTTCCGCAATTTCAAAATTATGCCGAATCATTAGCGAGTGTATGCAACATGGCTGCTTGCAAACCCTCTTCAAGGCAGCAATCACTAGGGGCGAGGCGGCGGCACCCCAGCTCGCCCTGCGGCTCACCGGTGGTCTTGGCTGGGATCCACCCCTGGACAGAGGAAGTCGACAGGGCACCGATTTTCATGTTAGCCAATTTGGTTGTAAAGAGATCGTTGAGAGGTGTTCCAGAGAACACTAGGAGGGTAAGGCTTACTTACCGTGAGCTATGGGAAGGGAAAGCTCTAAACCGGCTAACCGGAGTCTGAAAACGTGTACTCCTGTACTCACCAGTGTAAAAAGGATAATAGTCACTGGACCTTCTCGCCAGACCGCCAACCAACCTGAAATAAGAAAAGGAACACTTATAAACTGAGGCTTCATGTGTTTAAGCATCAAACTCCACCATTACTAGAGAATTTATGCCTGCATGAGCATACGATCCCACCCTAATCTCAATCTAATCCACCTGAACGAAGACTAGATCCTTTAGATGGAAGACTAAAGATCCCAGGGATAAAAAAAAATCCACCACGCACGGAATGGGTATGGGGTGCATAACAAATGACCAAACTAAAAGGCAGGTAATAGGTCTATGGTAAAACCAAACGGGCTTCCGTTTGAAATTCTGGGAACATAGGAAACAAAATAAAGTGACAACCTGAAAACAAGTCTGTTCACCTTAGTTAAATATACTGACATTTACCGTACATAAAAACCTCACTTCTCACAACGAGAATTATCTGAAGGCTAGTATCCGCCTGCATCATGAACACACATTGTATATAGTTCCCATAAAACTGTATGGCCAGAAGAAGCAAGTTTATAATTACCAACATACGGACAATAGCACAATTTTTTCAGTGTCAGAGTAGTTAATAAATGGAATGCACTAGGAAGTGATGTGGTGGAGGCTGACTCCATACACAGTTTCAAGTGTAGATATGATAGAGCCCAATAGGCTCAGGAATCTGTACACCAGTTGATTGACAGTTGAGAGGCGGGACCAAAGAGCCAAAGCTCAACCCCCGCAAGCACAATTAGGTGAGTACATCATACATGGCGAGGGAATAACAGTCCAAGTCGAAAAACACAGCAGAAGAAATTAATAAAATTATATTATTAACATTAACTACATACCCCATGATTATAGCTTGCCTTCCCTTTTTTTTAAAGTTAGGCTTCAAGTCTACCTTAGAAATTATGAAAAGTGTTACCAAAGTATCATTAAAGTTAGGCTAGGTGAGAAGCCTATTGACCGTTGTCCTTTGTGTTCAAGTATAGAAGAAATACTAATAATGTATTTACACTATACTAATAGTGTTGAAGAATAGAATAAACTCAAAAGAATATACCGGGATCGTTAAGAGTGAGGCATATACATAAGGGTGAGTCACCCTACCACTATAGGGTATTCCAGCCCCAATTGGCCAGGCTTCTTCCTTAGGTTTAAAGAAAGGTATTTGTATGATCAAGACCTGTGGGCTACCAGCATCACTGAGGCGGGAATCTGCTTGAGAATCTAACATCGAAGCATACATTGATCTTAAACAAAACTCGGGATCCGAGTAAACAATCAAGGTATACATATGTATAATTCAAAACAAACCTCACAGTGTATCTACCGTGTCAAATTGCTTTCCACCTGAGGATAGGTGTAAGAATTAATCCCATGACTGCTTGAGAACCGTAAGGCAGTGATCTATCTTGTTTCTAAACTTCAATGATCATATAATTCCTGATGAATAATTCAAGTAAAGACTCAATCAGTCTCAAGTGTATATGGACCGACACGATACAACTAGCGGTGTATCCATCATCAAGAAGTGGATCTGCTTCGCCACCTGCGATAATCAAAATAGAGATCCTAAATGTAGTTATTGCCCTTTTATATAAGTCACCGGAGGTAAATCCTCAGCAGTTTAAAGACCAACTATTGAAAATAGAATAATGCTTAGAAAACATAAAACATCCAGCCCCAAACATCCTGCTTGGTGACTTCAACCTACGGCACCTGAAAACGGAAGAACGTAGCAAATAGTTATATCCGAGAGAATACCGGGATAAAGCCTAAATGAACAGTCACATGCAAATGACATCCATAGATATCAACAGATGTGTGACATATTTGCCTTAAACCAGCAAATAATAGAACCGACTAGGAAAGAGAAATTAGGCTATCAGATCCTGTTCAGTTGATAAATCAAGGTTGCGAGCATGTAATAGCTAATAGATAATGGGTGTGAGCATGTAATAGCTGATAGATAATGGGTGTGAGCATGTTATAGCTGATAGATAATGGGTGTGAGCATGTAATAGCAGATAGATAATAGGCGTGGGCATGTTACAGCTGATAGATAATGCGTGTGAGCATGTTATAGCTGATAGATAATGGGTGTGAGCATGTTATAGCTGATAGATAATGGGTGTGAGCATGTTACAGCTGATAGATAAATGGTGTAAGCATGTACCTGATAGATAAAGGACATAATCATAGGCAATTAATTAACTTTAGTAAAAATATCATCATTATTAATTAGGAACACTCTCTGAAAATTAATTGAGCACTAATAACCCTGTAATCACGATACCCAAGTGTAGCCTCGCATGAACTATTACGAACAGCCTCTAACAACCTATACATGACCATATACAATATACATATACAGATGGTTGGAAAAGATATATGTGCAGTTAACAATGACAACAACAAAAATGACAAGCCACAATGAAAATTTTGCATTATTCGATATTTACACGTCTTTCAGCAAAATATAGAGATCTTTAAATAACATTAAATGAAATGCATTTATGAATTAAAGGACTCGCTGGTCACAATGCTAATGAAAAAACACGTTTACAAAAAAGGTAGTTACTGATGGCAGACAGTTACTCAAAGTTAAATATCTTGAAGCCTAGCTAAATAAATCATATCTTTACACCAGCACGAAATGAACACCAACTCCTTTAACTGAAGTGTATCAGAAAAAAAATGGTTTTCTTTTCACAGGTACTCAATATTCCATCAAGGGAAATATACTCAAGAACCTGGGTATATATATATATATACCCAGGTTTTTGCATGTACACCAAGAGTTTGACTTTACTCCTAGTCAATGTTCAGAACTAGAGTATACTTACAAATTATAAGTCCAGTAATGAATCGTAGCGGTTTAAAACACCCCTCCAGAAATTAATAGACTTTATAATCCCAACACCAAGCCAAACTATATTCCAATCTTACCAAGAAATACCAGTGTCCTAAATAGGAAGAGATGAGGGAAGAAATTTCACAGAGCCCGGCCGGATTTCCTGTTACCTCGAATATTGTTCTTAAGAATTTTATGTTGATGCTTAAGATCCTTGGGCTTTCTACACTTACTGCCGTCCACCAGTGTTAATACGCTATCCTCTTATGTAGATAACAAAGGCCATGAGGTAGAGATATAGTTGCGTCACTGGCAGGTGTACTGCCAATAATCTTCAGTGAAGATCTGAAATAAGTTCTCTTAGCTTGACGTCAACTCAAGGCAACTTGAAGTGCAATTTAGTAACAGATTTCAAAGCATACCTAGAGCGCCCCTTAGGTATCCACAGCAATTAAACCGATATATATATATATATATATATATATATATATATATATATATATATATATATATATATATATATATATATATATATATATATATAAAATAACGGTGATTACTTGCACTTTTTATAAACAGACCTTGGCTTTGAAGGAAACACTTGGTAGCTTCCCTGAACAAGACAAACAATGGGTGAGAGTCTGGTGAGAGTTTTTCCTGAGACATTCTCACAAGTAATGAGAGAATGAGGAAGGAAGCCATGGGGGGGGGATAACGATGGGGAGGAAGAAATATAAGGGGGAGATGTTATGGGAAATTATTATTGCTGTTGAATTTTGTATTATTATTATTATTATTATTAAAATTATCATTAATTATTATTTTAGCAGCATGTATTATTTATTTAGTATTGTTTATCATAATTTACTATTAATTGGTATATCATTAATAATAATAATAATTACAATTGATATTATTTGCATTATCACCATAACCACAGCAAATATTTCTGGGCCAATTCTCAGTGTTATTGATGGTTCACAATTCGGCATCTACCATGGACACCTGGAGTAGGTTTTGGGAGATCTACTCGCCAAACTAGGCTTATCTTGTGGTAACTTGGTCCAACAGGCTGTTGCTTGGAGCAGTCCACAGGCCCAACGTATTCACTAGAACACACTCTTTCTCCAGCTGATAAACCCTGTACTTAGTAATGATTACCCGTCCAGTTTATGCTCGAATAGGTTAATTTCAATTTTGTCCCCCCTCCCCTTTTAAAATTTCCCGTTTTTTAATCCCGTTTTTTTTCTAAGTTTGTTTCTGTAATGGTTGATAAGTTCCAAAACAGAACCGGTGTGTACATATCTATGTAAACACTGAAATGTACAGATTGTGAAGATGAATCGCAATGAGTGAGGTTTTATGGGATGATTGTTGGGATGAGTACCTAAGACTGTCACACCACATGGTAATTTCAATTATGGCGTGGAAGTGGTCCCTTGGGATCTTCCCTCCCCTATTACCACATAAATGGGGGCATTAGCTCAAATATGCCAAAAATATACAATAAATGAAAACTAGTTCGATTTCAATCAAATTTTTTTGACGAGTTGTATATGAAAAGGGTTTCATCTGGTCCAAGTCTCAGCATCGTAGCATAAATAGGAAGGGAGAAAAAATATTGAATTATGTGTCAAAAATTTTCCAAAATGTTAAAAAATTAACATCAAACACTAAACTAAAATCATGTCTATGACTCTCAGCTATCACAATAGCATATAATACAAATATTTAATAATTAGTTTTATTAAAAAAAAATTAGTTATTTTTTTTTTCTTTGTTTATCGGACGATTTGCATGAGACTTATACACGTGACTGCACGTAAGGCTATCTGTAAGGGTGCCAGTTTTGGAGGAAATTGGTTGATGTCAACCTCAGCCACAGATGGCAGCACCTTAGACTTTATGTTTTACTTATTTATTTTCAAGTAACATAAACGTTCATATAACTCTTTCATTTTTTATTCAATTTACATGAAACTTACACCTTATATGTAGTGCTTTATGTTTCTACAATCTTTCAATATTTTTTCCTAAGTTCATTTATTGATTTTATAATAATAATAAACATGATGTATTTGCATAATTTTTGGGGAACTTTGACTATTTGTATTAGTTTTATTAATATATTTTGGAAAATCCGCTGAATCAGATCCTTTATTATATGCTAATGTGATAGAAAAGTGTCATAGAAATTATTGCATTTGAAACTTGTGGTTTAGATTCTTATTGAAAATGTGTAAAATTCGTCGAAAATAAAAATTCTCTCATTTTATTTAGGCTGCAGTACTGAAACTTGGAACAATTGCAGCCTTTATATACATCTAGTCAAAAAAGATTTGTTGACATTGAACAACGTTAAAAAACTAACTAATGCCCCCTAAGGTAAAGCTGTTATCATCCCTACCACAACACATACCCTCGACACCATCTTCTTCTTCTTCTTGGGGTTATCTTGAGATGATATCGGGGCTTAGCATCCCCGCGGCCCGGTCCTCGACCAGGCCTCCTTTTTGTTACACACCCCCAGGAAGCAGCCCGTAGCAGCTGTCTAACTCCCAAGTACCTATTTACTGCTAGGTAACAGGGCTATCAGGGTGAAAGAAACATTTTGCCCATTTGTCTCCGCCTTCACCAGGGATCGAACCCGGAACCTCAGGACTACGAATCCGAAGCGCTATCCACTCAGCTGTCAGGCGCCCAAAGTAATGGGCGCCTGACAGCTGCCATTACTACCATCATTATTACCATCCCATCATCATCATCATCATCATGCCTCATACAAATCATCACTATGGCCCAACCCGTTCTCGCAAATTCGTAAAGTCAATATTGACTTATTAAATAAGTGCATAGGTGACATACTAAACATAATAGATACCCTTAAAAAGCTTCATAGAAAACACCGACCTTACCTAACCTTGATAGTATCTTAAGATAAGCATCTTATAGCTTCGTAATTACAATTGTTACTTAACCTATTATAGGTATAGGTTAAGTAATAATTGTAATTACTAAGCAATAAGATGCTTATCTTAACATACAGCGTAGAGACAATGGATGCAAGACTCATGGGGAAAATACTGGATAGCATTGTATACTGGATAGCATTTACAAGAATGTAATTACTATGCTATGTATCCTCACAATCCCAATGTACCTTCTTGTGTATATATATATATATATATATATATATATATATATATATATATATATATATATATATATATAATGTATATATATATATATATAAATAGTCCTGTAGAAGATGTCAACAAATCCTGGGGGACTGGATGTTACAAAATCAATGGGTCCAGATCTCATCTCGCCATGGTTACAGAAGTGCTCTGTCACCCGTTGTCTAAAATTGTTAATAAGATCCTTAATTTAAGACAGGAAATCCCTCCCCTCCTCCCCCCACTCTCCCGATTTTTTAAAGAAGCAAACGTGGTCCCAATATTAAAAAAATGGGATACAAAGAAGGCACTAAATTACAGACCAGTGTCATTGACAAGTATTCATTGTAAAGTGCTGGAGAAAGTAATCAGGTGGAGAATGGAGGAAAATCTTGAGAGGATCAACTGTATGACAAAAAATCAGAATGGATTCAGAAATGGAGATTCATGCCTGACAAAATTGACTGAATGTTATGACAGTTACAAAAATACGACAGGAAAATGAAGGCTGGGTAGAAAGTATTTTTATTTAATAATTTTATATAATAATTTTTTATTTAGGCAAAGGTACATACATAAAGAGATTTTACAGAGTTTGTT
The DNA here is from genome assembly GCF_040958095.1 of Procambarus clarkii. Taxonomy (NCBI): domain Eukaryota; kingdom Metazoa; phylum Arthropoda; class Malacostraca; order Decapoda; family Cambaridae; genus Procambarus; species Procambarus clarkii. Next base: position 25,161,651 of record NC_091181.1, read on the forward strand.
GGCTTTATAGATAAGAGCTAGTACATACAAAGCCTAAAGCCACTATTACGCAAAGCGTTTCGGGCAGTTTTCTAGAATCTGAAAGCATTTGACACTGTTCCCAATGAAAGACTGTTGTACAGGATGCAGAAACAGGCTGAGATAAATCACACTGAACTGGGTAAGGGAGTACCTGAAGGGCAGAAAACAGAGTCACAGTCAGAGAAGTTTCAAGCTGGAGGAATGTAATAACTGGGGTGCCACAAGGCTCTGTGCTGGGACCGCTGCTGTTCCTAATGGATGTGAACGACCTGCCCGAGGGAGGGAGCTCGGACTTGTCAGTGTTTGCTGATGATGCAAAGTTGATGAGGACCGTGAAGACAGATGAGGACTGCAGGAAGTTACATGAGGACCTTGACAAGCTCCAGGAATGGTCAAGCAAATGGCTGCTGGAATTCTTCCCAACAAGTGTAAGGTAATGAAGATGGGGAAAGGGTGAGAGGAGACCAGAAGGCACCTACACCATAAGGGGATGGCAGCTATAGTAATCAGGGGCCAGATTCACGAAAGCACTTACGCAAGAACTTACGAACGTGTACATCTTTCCTCAATCTTTGATGGCTTTGGTTACATTTATTAAACAGTTTACAAGCATGAAAACTTCCCAATCAACTGTTGTCATTCTCCTGGTGTTTCGGAGCTCATTAACTGTTTAATAATTGTAAACAAAGCCGCGAAAGATCGAGAAAAGATGTACAGATTCGTAAGTGCTTTCGTGAATCTGGCCTCAGAAACAGAGGAGGATCTGGGAGTGGCTATAACTCGACACTCACACCAGAGGCACACACAAACAGGATAACATCGGCAGCATATGGGACGCTGGCAAATATAAGAACATCGTTTAATAGCCTGAATCAGGATTCCTTCAAATCAATCTACACAACATTTATTAGACGAATACTGGAATACTTGTGATGGTTCCAAGGATCAACTTCCCTGCGGCCCGGTCTCTGATCAGGCCTCCTGGTTGGTGGTCTGGTCAACCAGACTGTTGGACGCGGTTGCTCGCAGCCTGGTTAATCGGCTAGCCTTTGGAGGTGTTTGTTGAGTTCTCTTTTGAGAACTCTACACCTGACAAAATCACCTTATCTGACAGATAGTTACTGGTCACTGACAGATAGTCACTGGTCACTGACAGATAGTCACTGGTCACTGACAGATAGTTACTGGTCACTGACAGATAGTGACTGGTCACTGACAGACAGTGACTGGTCACTGACAGTCAAGCACTACCCTTCCACCACATCTGTCATCACCATCACCACCATCATGGGCACTAATGAATGTCATACTCACCCCCACTATCCCCCCACCACCCCTACAACCCCAGCAACACCCCCACCACCAACCCCACCACCAACCCCACCACCAACCACAGCAACACCCCCACCACCAACCCCACCTCCAACCACAGCAACACCCCCACCACCAACCACAGCAACACCCCCACCACCAACCCCACCACCAACCACAGCAACACCCCCACCACCAACCCCACCACCAACCACAGCAACACCCCCACCACCAACCCCAGCAACACCCCCACCACCAACCCCAGCAACACCCCCACCACCAACCCCACCACCAACCACAGCAACACCCCCACCACCAACCACAGCAACACCCCCACCACCAACCACAGCAACACCCCCACCACCAACCACAGCAACACCCCCACCACCAACCACACCACCAACCACAGCAACACCCCCACCACCAACCCCACCACCAACCACAGCAACACCCCCACCACCAACCCCACCACCAACCACAGCAACACCCCCACCACCAACCCCAGCAACACCCCCACCACCAACCACAGCAACACCCCCACCACCAACCCCACCACCAACCACAGCAACACCCCCACCACCAACCACAGCAACACCCCCACCACCAACCACAGCAACACCCCCACCACCAACCACAGCAACACCAACCCCACCACCAACCACAGCAACACCAACCCCACCACCAACCACAGCAACACCCCCACCACCAACCACAGCAACACCCCCACCACCAACCACAGCAACACCCCCACCACCAACCACAGCAACACCACTCCCACCACCAACCATACCACCAACCACAGCAACACCCCCACCACCAACCCCAGCAACACCCCCACCACCAACCCCAGCAACACCCCCACCACCAACCCCAGCAACACCCCCACCACCAACCCCACCACCAACCACAGCAACACCCCCACCACCAACCACAGCAACACCACCCCCACCACCAACCACAGCAACACCACCCCCACCACCAACCCCAGCAACACCCCCACCACCAACCCCAGCAACACCCCCACCACCAACCCCAGCAACACCCCCACCACCAACCCCAGCAACACCCCCACCACCAACCACAGCAACACCAACACCACCCCAGCAACACAATTCTGGCCCACATCAACCCGTCCCCCAAGTCAAGGACGGGGCACCGAGTGTTGCTGTGGGTGATATTACCCCCTCCTCCCCTCCCCCCCCCTTTCCCAGCACTGATGCCCATCCTTCCTTGGCAACCTGTTCCTCCCCCCTCCCACACTCACAATGCCTACGCCACCTCCCTCCCTCATAAAGCGTAACCGTCCCACCCCCCTCAAAATGCCTACCCCCTCCTTCCCTCAAAATGTCTACCCCTTCCCTCCCTCTGTCACAACGCCTACCCCTTCCCTCCCTCTCTCACAACGCCCCTACCCTTCCTCTCTCACATCTGTTCTGTGGTTGAGTGTTCAATAAACCCCTGAACTGTATGTTTAACACATCTCTAACCCTGTCCATGGAGGACTGAAGAAAATGTATATATGCTGGTTAGCATTGTAAATTTGTGGCCACGTCTGTGGTAGAAAATAATAATAGTAAAAAAAAACCTGTTACTTTATTTTGTTGAGGCGCCCGTTGGTACTTGTGTTGGCGTTACTACGACGGCACTGTTCCGTTACCACCACTGTCAGTATCACTGTGCCTACTGCACAAACAAATAATTTGAACGTGATGTATCGATGACAATATCAATTGGGAGTCATGCGCGGGGGGGGGGGGGGTTACCTTGCGGTTACCGTTGATTTCGGGGGTCAAGGTCCCCGCGGCCCGGTCTCTGACCAGGTCTCCTGATCGATGGTCTGGTCAACCAGGCTGGTTGATGCGGCTGCTCGCAGCCTGACGTATGAGTCACAGCCTGGTTGATCAGGTATCCTTTGGAGGTGCTTATCCAGTTCTCTCTTGAACACTGTGAGGGGTCGGCCAGTTATGCCCCTTATGTGTAGTGGAAGCGTGTTGAACAGTCTCGGGCCTCTGGTGTTGATAGAGTTCTCTCTCAGAGTACCTGTTGCACCTCTGCATTTCAACGGGGGTATTCTGCATATCCTGCCATGTCTTCTGATCTCATGTACTCACCTAGTTGTACTCACCTAGTTGTGGTTGCGGGGGTTGAGCTTTGGGTCTTTGGTCCCGCCTCTCAACCGTCAATCAACTGATGTACCGAGCCTACTGGGCTCTGTCATATCTACATTTGAAACTGTGTATGGAGTCAGCCTCCACCACATCACTTTCTTTTTTGTTACACACCTCCCGTAGCAGCTATCTAACTCCCAGGTACCTTTTTACTGCTAGGTAACAGGAGCATTAGGGTGAAAGAAATATTTTGCCCATTTGTCTCCGCCTCCACCGGGAATCGAACCCGGAACCTCAGGACTACGAATCCGAAGCGCTGTTCACCCAGCTGTCAGGCGCCAGGCGATGGAGACACCAACACAGTGTTGTTTGACCGGAACCACTGGTTGTACAATGTAATGGCCAAGGTGTTCAATCAACCTGTCCTCTTACATAGAACGTCGCTTTTCGTTCGTATGTGTTACATAGAGGGCAAAAGCCGTCGTACTAGAAAATGGAAGCGGCACGCGAAAATGACGTACTGTCCCGTTTTCTTTTCACGGGTCCTCTGGTAGGTTAGAATGCGACACCTTCGTACGACAGTTTCCTGACGCCGTGAACGCTGGCGAGGACGGCCTGCACAACATCAGGTGGTGACTGAGGGGGGGCACTAATAAGGAACACACGGGTCCGTGGGTCCGTGGGCCCTAGGGAGGCACCAGCCACAACTGTGCTCCTCCACACACTGATTATATCAAAGACGCTTGCCGAGTCCTTCACTTTTATTCCTATTGTTTTTTATACCATTGAATAATTAATTTTAAAATAGTTTAAATTGTATCAGTATCTCCTCCCACACTCTTCACCCCGTCCTTCATCCTCTCCCTCTTTCCTCGTTCTCTCCCTCCCTCTCCCTCTTCTCCTCCCTGCTTGATGGGGTTCTGGGAGTTCTTCTACTCACCAAGCCAGGCCCGAGGCCAGGCCTGACTTGTGAGAGTTTGGTCCACTACGCTGTTGCTTGGAGCGGCCCGCAGGCCCACATACCCACCACAGCCCGGTTGGTCCGGCACTCCTTGGAGGAAACTATCTAGTGTTCTCATGAAGATGTCCACGGTTGTTCCGGCAATATTTCTGATGCTCGCTGGGAGGATGTTGAACAACCGTGGACCTCTGATGTTTATACAGTGTTCTCTGTTTGTGCCTATGGCACCTCTGCTCTTCACTGGTTCTATTCTGCATTTTCTCCCATATCGTTCACTCCAGTATGTTGTTATTTTACTGTGTAGATTTACTGTGTACCTGGCCCTCCAGTATTTTCCATGTGTATATTATTTGGTATCTCTCCCGTCGTCTTTCTTACGAGTACATTTGGAGAGCTTTGAGACGATCCCAATAATTTAGGTGCTTTAGGTGCCCTCTCTCCTCCTTTTTCCACTCTTCCCCCTCTCCTACAATACCCTTAATCTATAACACTGCAAACACACTTCGCAGAGTCCTTTTATAAGCTCACAATCCATACAAGCTCAGGGAAAACGTTTTTCGTGTTTAAACCGTAAGTTTTATGATTATATATATATATATATATATATATATATATATATATATAATTTTTTTTTTTTTTTTTTTAAACCTAGAAGGGGTACCACCTCTGGTGCAAGTGTAGGGACCCATAGCCTCGGAGAAGAAAATAAAGAGTACTCAGAGAAGAGAAGACCTTGTGGATCCTCACTGAACACTTTGATATTTTCTTCTCATACCACCTACCACTCCTACCTACCTCCTATATATATATATATATATATATATATATATATATATATATATATATATATATATATATATATATATATATATATATAATAGAGAGAAAGAGAGAGAGAGAGAGAATTAGGAAATTTTTTCCTAATTTTTATTTTAAAAATAAAGGAAAAAATTAGGCGAAGGCCTGAGGCCAGACGCTTGGATGGACAGACAGACAGAAACTTTCATTTATAGATATAGATACAATATGTATAGCTTAAATGGTCCCCCTCCCCACTAGCCCCACCTCTCCACCCACCAACAGCCCTGAATTCTTAACAAGCCGCTTCACCCAACATGTTTTGTCTTCAGCCTACTCAACACGAATATGTATTCTTACTGAAGAACGTGCGAACACCGTCGAGGAATTCGAACCTGCCCCCGCCCCCTCCACACACACACACACACACACACACACACACATACACACACACACACACACACACACACACACACACTAGCCACTCAGTTTCTTTAACACAGGTGGGCACTTGCCATTATTGCTAATCTCCATTTATCCGTATATGACCTTCCTGGACGTTTCTTTCCCGCCCCTCACTTAATTTATAACTCCGTGTTATTCGACCACTGGTAGCCAGGAGATGTAACACCCATGCCCCCCCCCCCCCATAGAGTTCACACCCAGGGAAGCCTTCTCCAAGAGGTCAGCCCAGATGAGCTCTGGATCATCTTGTATGTTGATTAAAAATTCCTGGGTTAGTCTTAGTCAGTTAGTTTCAAGTATGTAATATTTCATGATACTCTTGTCAAACATTGTTATGGAATTAGACTTCCCAGATTCTTATGTGTAAACATCCATGGAACTCCCCCTTTTAGCCAGGTCAGAGGTCAGTCACACGTAATTAATAATTCCTCTCTTTAAGAATGTATGGTAAATGTCACACAAACTTAATGGAAAAATTCTTGAGTGTCTGTGCACGTGTGGCCCGACCTCTTGCATCTTTGGTGCAGGTTGCAACAGCAAATCTCCCCCCTCCCCCTTCTTGGGGTGTATGTATGTATGGTCCTGTAGCAGACTTAGTTTAGAGAGAGTGCCAGATACCAGGATCCAGAGTGGGTCTGTGAGGAACATCACACAGCCCGGGAGAGACAAAGTGAATCCACCGGATGGAGAGACAGAGGTCTTAAGGTAATGTGTGTGATCTCTGAGGTTTTGTTCCATGTCTAAATTTCTTATCTATTGACCAGTGTTAGAGTAGGATTTATAGTGGTGAATAGCATAATTTTGTTCTCGATAAACTCGTGTTAAACTTCCAGTCTGTGTCAATTGTTGAATCCTTTTAGCCTCTAGATATAGTTTGCAAACAACCGTCCCATAATTAATGACAGTTAAAGAGGACTCTCCACGTCAAGCAATGTTTCTTGCCTCGTTGCTTCATATAGTTAATAGACAAAGCAGATGGTGACAGCATAGTTAATCCTGTGTAGCATTTCCTTGGAAGTGTACCTTGGGTTCCGGTATAACCATTAGAGGTACTGTATGGTGGTGTTACAAATGAGTATTAGTGGTTTATTATTAATGTTACATTATTGGTTTACTATATACTGGTGTTACAGAGACCCCTAGCTACCCCTTACCATGATCCACACCCTCGCCCTGATCCACACCCTGACCCTGATCCACACCCTGGCCCTGATCCACACCCTCGCCCTGATCCACACCCTGGCCCTGATCCACACCCTGGCCCTGATCCACACCCTCGCCCTGATCCACACCCTCGCCCTGATCCACACCCTGGCCCTGATCCACACCCTGGCCCTGATCCACACCCTGGCCCTGATCCACACCCTGGCCCTGATCCACACCCTCGCCCTGATCCACACCCTCGCCCTGATCTACACCCTCGCCCTGATCCACACCCTGGCCCTGATCCACACCCTGGCCCTGATCCACACCCTCGCCCTGATCCACACCCTCGCCCTGATCCACACCCTGGCCCTGATCCACACCCTCGCTCTGATCCACACCCTGGCCCTGATCCACACCCTATCCCTGATCCACACCCTGGCCCTGATCCACACCCTGGCCCTGATCCACACCCTGGCCCTGATCCACACCCTGGCCCTGATCCACACCCTCGCCCTGATCCACACCCTCGCCCTGATCTACACCCTCGCCCTGATCCACACCTTGGCCCTGATCCACACCCTGGCCCTGATCCACACCCTCGTCCTGATCCACACCCTCGTCCTGATCCACACCCTGGCCCTGATCCACACCTTGGCCCTGATCCACACCCTCGCCCTGATCCACACCCTGGCCCTGATCCACACCCTGGCCCTGATCCACACCCTCGTCCTGATCCACACCCTCGCCCTGATCCACACCCTCGCCCTGATCCACACCCTATCCCTGATCCACACCCTGGCCCTGATCCACACCCTGGCCCTGATCCACACCCTGGCCCTGATCCACACCCTGGCCCTGATCCACACCCTCGCCCTGATCCACACCCTCGCCCTGATCTACACCCTCGCCCTGATCCACACCCTGGCCCTGATCCACACCCTGGCCCTGATCCACACCCTGGCCCTGATCCACACCCTGGCCCTGATCCACACCCTGGCCCTGATCCACACCCTCGTCCTGATCCACACCCTCGCCCTGATCCACACCCTGGCCCTGATCCACACCCTGGCCCTGATCCACACCCTGGCCCTGATCCACACCCTGGCCCTGATCCACACCCTCGCCCTGATCCACACCCTATCCCTGATCCACACCCTCGCCCTGATCCACACCCTATCCCTGATCCACACCCTGGCCCTGATCCACACCCTGGCCCTGATCCACACCCTGGCCCTGATCCACACCCTGGCCCTGATCCACACCCTCGCCCTGATCCACACCCTGACCCTGATCCACACCCTGGCCCTGATCCACACCCTCGCCCTGATCCACACCCTGGCCCTGATCCACACCCTGGCCCTGATCCACACCCTCGCCCTGATCCACACCCTCGCCCTGATCCACACCCTGGCCCTGATCCACATCCTGGCCCTGATCCACACCCTCGCCCTGATCCACACCCTCGCCCTGATCCACACCCTGGCCCTGATCCACACTCTGGCCCTGATCCACACCCTCGTCCTGATCCACACCCTCGCCCTGATCCACACCCTCGCCCTGATCCACACCCTGGCCCTGATCCACACCCTCGTCCTGATCCACACCCTGGCCCTGATCCACACCCTGGCCCTGATCCACACCCTCGTCCTGATCCACACCCTGGCCCTGATCCACACACTCGCTCTGATCCACAACCTGGCCCTGATCCACACCCTCGCCCTGATCCACACCCTCGCCCTGATCCACACCCTGGCCCTGATCCACACCCTGGCCCTGATCCACACCCTGGCCCTGATCCACACCCTGGCCCTGATCCACACCCTGGCCCTGATCCACACCCTGGGAGAGACAGACAAGTACGGCTCCTTCACACACAATTTCACAAGAAAATTGCGAGGTTTGGTAAGCCTGTTACGATTCATTAGTGGTAAGGACTGTTTTGTGTGTGTGTGTACTCACCTATTTGTGCTTGCGGGGGTTGAGCTCTGGCTCTTTGGTCCCGCCTCTCAACGGTCAATCAACTGGTGTACAGATTTGTGGGCCTACTGGGCTCTATCATATCTACATTTGAAACTGTGTATGGAGTCAGCCTCCACCACATCACTGCCTAATGCATTCCACCTGTTAACTACTCTGACACTGAAAAAATTATTTCTAACGTCTCTGTGGCTCATTTGTGTGTACTCATCTATTTGTACTCACCTATTTGTGCCTGCAGGATCGAGCATTGACTCTTGGATCCCGCCTTTCTAGCCATCGGTTGTTTACAGCAATGACTCCGGTCCTATTTCCCTATCATACCTAGTTTTAAAATTATGAATAGAGTTTGCTTCCACAACCTGTTCCCCAAGTTCATTCCATTTTTCACTACTCTCACGCTAAAAGAAAACTTCCTAACATCTCTGTGACTCATCTGAGTTTCCAGCTTCCGCCAATGTCCCCTCGTTCTGTTACTATTCCGTGTGAACATTTTGTCTATTTTCACTCTGTCAATCCCCCTAAGTATTTTGTACGTTCCTATCATATCCCCCCTCTCCTTTCTTTTTTCTAGTGTCGTAAGGCTCAGCTCCTTCAGGCGCTCTTCATACCCCATCCCACGTAACGCTGGGACGAGTCTCGTTGCAAACTTTTGCACCTTTTCCAGTTTCTTTATGTGTTTCTTCAGGTGGGGACTCCATGATGGCACGGCATACTCTAAGACTGGCCTCACGTAGGCAGTGTAAAGCGCCCTAAATGCCTCCTTACTTAGGTTTCTGAATGATGTCCTCAACTTTTGCCAGTGTAGAGTACGCTGCTATCGATATCCTGTTTATAAGTGCCTCAGGAGTTAGATTAGGTGTTACGTCCGCGCCCAGGTCTCTTTCTCGAGTCGTTACAGGTAGGCAGTTCCTCTTCATTGTGTATTGTCCCTTTGGTCTCCTGTCACCTAATACCATTTCCATAACTTTACATTTGCTCGTGTTGAACTCGAATAGCCATTTCTCTGACCATCTCTGCAACCTGTTCAAGTCCTCTTGGAGGATCCTACAATCCTCATCTGTCACAACTCTTCTCATCAACTTTGCGTCATCCGCAAACATGGACGTGTAGGACTCCACTCCTGTAAACATGTAATTAACGTATATTAGAAATAGAATTGGTCCCAACACCGATCCTTGAGGTACTCCACTCGTTACTGTTCGCCAGTCCGACTTCTCGCCCCTTACCGTTACTCTCTGACTCCTTCCTGGTAGGTAGTTCCTTACCCATGCTAGGGCCTTGCTGCTTACTCCTGCCTGCCTCTCAAGTTTGAATAGCAGTCTCATGTGCGGTACTGTATCAAAGGCCTTTTGGCAGTCCAGAAATATGCAGTCTGCCCCAACCTTCTCTGTCCTGCCTTATCCTCGTTATTTTATCATAGAATTCCAAAAGATTTGTTAGGCAAGATTTCCCTTTCCAGAACCCATGTTGATGTTTGTTTACAAACCTAATGTTCTAGTTTGGTGTGCAACCAGTCTTGGGGAAAAAAAGGTAGGTAGTTCATTCCTGAAAAAATTCCTGAAATTCCACACCTACATTCCTGAAAAAATGTAGGTGTGCAACCAGTCTTAGCCTAATTATTCTTTCAAGTATTTTACAGGGGATGCTTGTCAGTGATACGGGTCTGTAGTTAAGTGCCTCCTCCCTATCCCATTTTGTGGAAAATCGGTATGACATTTGCTCTCTTCCAGCAATTGGGCAATTCTCCCGACATAAGTAACTCATTAAAGATCCTTGCCAGAGGCACGCTGAGGGCCTGCGCTGCCTCTTTCAGTATCCACGGTGATACTGTCTGGTCCAACTGCTTTAGTTGCATCCAGTGTTGTCAACTGTTTCATTACTTCCTCTGCTGTCACCTCTATATCTGATAGTCTTTCATCTAGGGTAATCTCTTCTAACAATGGAAGCTGCTCAGGCTCGGTTGTGAATACTCTTTGAAAACTGGCATTCAGTGCCTCGCAGATTTCCTTGTCACTTTCTGTATATGCCCCTTCTGTTTTCCTTAGTCTTGTCACTTGGTCGTTCACTGACATTTTTCTTCTTATATGGCTATGTAGTAATTTAGGTTGCTTTTTCGCTTCGATCGCAATATCGTTCTCATAATTTCTTTCCGATACTCTTCTTATGTTAATGTAATCCTTCCTAGCTCTGTTGCATCTGATCCTGTTGTCCTCTGTCCTTTGTCTTCTGTACTTCCTCCACTCCCGCCTGCTGGCCATTTTTGCTTCCTGACACTGCCTATTAAACCATGGGTGATCATATTCCCTCTTACTTTTTTTCCTTTACTGTTGTTATAAATCTCTCTTCGGCCTCCTGGCATTTCTGTATGACTTGGTTCATCATATCTTGGACTGTTTTTCCTCTAATTTCTTCCTCCCACTGCACTTCTCCCAGATAGTCCCCTATCCTCCTGTAGTTCCCTTTCTTCAACTCTTTTCCCAGACCTCTTGTCCCTTGGTCACAAGTTTGAGTTCCAAGTTTGAGTTCACAAGTTTGTGTGTGTGTGTGTACTCACCTAATTGTACTCACCTAATTGTGCTTGCGGGGGTTGAGCTTTGGCTCTTTGGTCCCGCCTCTCAACTGTCAATCAACTGGTGTACAGATTCCTGAGCCTACTGGGCTCTATCATACCTACATTTGAAACTGTGTATGGAGTCAGCCTCCACCACATCACTTCCTGTGTGTGTGTGTGTGTGTGTGTGTGTGTGTGTGTGTGTGTGTGTGTGTGTGTGTGTGTGCAGGACCCAGCTGCCCTACACTCTTGGAACCCGCCTTTATAACAGTCAGTTGTCCAATGTACAAAACATTTTTTTGTATTATGTCTACTACATGCATTTCTCTCTCACACGCGCGCGCGCGAGCACACACATGCGTACAAACATCCCCCAACCACTTGGACTGGACGGTATAGAGCGACGGTCTTGCTTCCTGCCGGTCGGCGTTCAATTCCCGACCGTCCAAGTGATTGGGCACCATTCCATTTCCCCCCCCCCCCCCGTCCCATCCCTTCCCAAATCCTTATCCTGACCCCTTCCAAGTGCTCTATAGTCGTAATGGCTTGGCGCTTTCCCCTGATAATTCCCTCCGTTCCCAGGATGCAACCCACAACAGCTGACTGGTACCTACCTATCTGGAGCATACCTGGAGCATACCTGGAGGGGGTTTCGGGAGTCCCCGAGCCCCGGCCCGGTGCCAGGTTCGACTTGTGATCACTTGGTCCAGCAGACTGTTGCTTGGAGCGGCCCGCAGGCCCACATGTTCACTACAACCTGGTGGGTCCGGCACGTCTTGCAAGAACTTGTCTAAATGCTTCTTGAATACATCCACCTTTCTCCCGGCAATGTTTATAACGCTCGCTGGGAGGGTGTTGAACAGCTGTGTTGAACAGCTGTGGACCTCTGATGTTCACTGTTCTCTGATTGCATATATGACACCTCTACTCCTCATTGGTTCTATTCTGCATTTCCATCCGTATCTTTCGCTGCAGAATGTTGTTAATCTACCGATATATTTCAAGATGAGCAGAGGCATTAGGTGAAGGAAACTGCCCATTTGTCTTTGCCTTAGTCGGAAATCGGAGAGAGAGAGAGAGAGAGAGAGAGAGAGAGAGAGAGAGAGAGAGAGAGCAAGGATGACAGAATAGTGAGAGTGAGTGAGAGCAAGGATGACAGAGAATAGTGAGAGTGAGTGAGAGCAAGGATGACAGAGAAAGTGAGTGATAGTGAGAGTGAGAGTGAGGTAGGAATCAGCCAACGCCGGCCGCCTCTCACAATGGAATCATAAATTGAATTGGTCTCTCATTTCCCAGCTCCGTCTCCCTTCCCCTCGTCCACCCGCCCCATTCCTTCCCCTCGTCCACCCGCCCCATTCCTTCCCCTCGTCCACCCGCCCCATTCCTTCCCCTCGTCCACCCTCCCCATTCCTTCCCCTCGTCCACCCGCCCCATTCCTTCCCCTCGTCCACCCGCCCCATTCCTTCCCCTCGTCCACCCGCCCCATTCCTTCCCCTCGTCCACCCTCCCCATTCCTTCCCCTCGTCCACCCGCTCCATTCCTTCCCCTCGTCCACCCGCCCCATTCCTTCCCCTCGTCCACTCGCCCCATTCCTTCCCCTCGTCCACCCGCCCCATTCCTTCCCCTCGTCCACCCGCCCCATTCCTTCCCCTCGTCCACCCGCCCCATTCCTTCCCCTCGTCCACCCGCCCCATTCCTTCCCCTCGTCCACCCACCCCATTCCTTCCCCTCGTCCACCCTCCCCATTCCTTCCCCTCGTCCACCCGCCCCATTCCTTCCCCTCGTCCACCCGTCCCATTCCTTCCTCTCGTCCACCCGCCCCATTCCTTCCCCTCGTCCACCCGCCCCATTCCTTCCCCTCTCCCTCATGTCTCGTTCTCTTATCATTTTTCCCTAGAGATGGTTCGATGGTTCTAAGTACCTAAGTACCAAGGAGGCCTGACAGCTGAGTGGACAGCGCTCGGGATTCGTTGTCCTGATGTTCGGGGTTCGATCCCCGGTGGAGGCGGAAACAAATGGGTAGAGTTTCTTTCACCCTGATGCGTCTGTTCATCTAGCAGTAAATAGGTGCTTGGGAGATAGACAGCTGCTACGGGCTGCTTCCTAGGGGTGTGTAACAAAAAGGAGGCCTGGTCGAGGACCGGGCCGCGGGGACGTTAAGCCCCGAAATCCTCTCAAGATAACCTCAAGATATCCTTGTAAACTTCCCATTTACGATTCCGGAAACCTCGAAACAACTTTGTACAATCGTTTAATACAATCGAACATGTGATTACAATTACATGTGACTAGTGATGTCCCGATGTACCGGTGATATCGGCAGAGTTTTGCAATATCGGTTTAGTTTTTTGCACTATCGGTTTAGTTTTGCAATATCGGTTTAGTTTTGCAATATCGGTTTAGTGTTTTGCACAATCGGCCGATTTTTGTAAATGCTGATTTTTTTTATTAATTTACAAATGGCAGTTGATGTGACATTTTAGCAGCATTTTGAGATATCTTGAGGTTATCTTGAGATGATTTCGGGGCTTTAGTGTCCCCGCGGCCCGGTCCTCGACCAGGCCTCCATCCCTAGGAAGCAGCCCGTGACAGCTGACTAACACCCAGGTACCTATTTTACTGCTAGGTAACAGGGGCATAGGATGAAAGAAACTCTGCCCATTGTTTCTCGTCGGCGCCCGGGATCGAACCCGGGACCACAGGATCACAAGTCCAGCGTGCTGTCCGCTCGGCCGACCGATCTGAAAAATCTTTCACCATTCTCGAAAGAGGAATTTCGTTTTCAATTCGTTCCTGGTCTGTGTAAACCTATAGCCTCATGCTTTTGCACCAAGTTAATTCTTAGTCCGTAATGCTGCAATCTTTACTGATTAAGTCATTCCCGCTGTAGATACCTTCTACAGTGGTAGATGAGAGAGTAAGTCAAAACACAATGTGTAGATTGTCTACCTAAAAGAGGTTACCTCATCTAGTGTTGTTGTTGTTGTTGTTAAAGATTCGCTACCTGGAACAAGAAGTTCCAAGTAGCACAGGCTATGGTGAGCCCGTAGTGGACATCTAGTGGTTCTATCTACTTACATGCCTCGAGTCTACTGAGCGGGAAGTCTGAGTTGACTATCCAAGGTTCTTGATCAACCATCAAGTTGGTTCTCCTTTCAACTTGCGTTTGAGACAAGGATTTCCAGTTGAATTTAATTAACGAGTCTTTATCCATTTTCATAACAAAAGGTCTACCGGTAGTTTCCCCTTGTTTGCAATGAGGTTGTTGTTGTTGTTGTTAAAGATTCGCTACCTGGAACAAAGTTCCAAGTAGCACGGGCTATGGTGAGCCCGTGTTGCAATGAGGGCAATCCCACCTTTTATGATAAGATGAATTTAGGGGGTTACCGAGGCGGTAATCCTAGGATTAAATACTTCATCCATTGTTGTGTTAGAGACAAAGAATCTCGTTTTCCGTAGTTAGGAGATACAAAATATTGGAGGCAAGTCAGTAAGTCGCTTCCTGCTAAACTTAACTAAACTTAACTAATGCAGACCTAACCTAAACAGAGTCAGCCCCAATCTAACTTAACTAAACCGAACAAAAACCAAATGTAACTTAACTAGACTTAATCTAACCTAACCTTCTAGTGAGGCAAGAGTCCCGGATATAGCGCGAGAAGATGGAAGAGGATGGGATACTTCCAACCAGCTGACACTATAAGATGTGAAGGATAGATGAAATTGTTAATGTAACAATCTCCGTTGAGGTCTGATAAAGACCTTTTGTGCTTTTTGTAATTTTTTTTGCGCTATCGCTCACAGGATGAGTATGGGGTGCACAATCAATCAGACGTCTGGTATACAGCGTTGTATAACCTCAACACACTCGCCTCCACACAGTTCCAATCATCTTGTATTTGTCATTGAAGCTACTGTATTATTAGGACGGGATAAGCAAATCCACGGGCACCTACATAAGAAAAGGAATAACCAAGATAAAGTGAAGGATAGGAAGATTAGAAGAGAGAGAGAGAGAGAGAGAGAGAGAGAGAGAGAGAGAGAGAGAGAGAGAGAGAGAGAGAGAGAGAGAGAGAAGGGGGGGTTAGGTCACGTGATCTCACTTCCAGTAACCTCTTGTGACCTCGTGAGATGTTGCAACTGAATCGAGAACGACCCAGTTGAAAGTTGAAATTGAAGACGATTCTGATTCAGTTTGTATGAGAGAGAGAAATTGAGAGAGAGAGAGAGAGAGAGAGAGAGAGAGAGAGAGAGAGAGAGAGAGAGAGAGAGAGAGAGAGAGAATTATTTTCCATCCTATCATCTCTTCCATCCTCTTTCTCTCAACTCTTCCTTAACCGTTCCTCTACCCGTGTTCATCATTCTTTTCCACACCCTCTTTCACCCTCACCGTCACTTTTAGAGAAGGTGAAACCCTTTTAGAGAGTTTTATCCTCCTCTCATTTACCCATTTTCATCATGCCCCTTTCATCATCCTCCTCCACACCTCTTCTATCACATTCTTTCCTTTAACTAATCCATTCTCCTTTAACCCTTATTCCCACACCTTTACATTCCCTTCCATTATTCCTCTTCACCCATTCAACATTTCAAAAACCACTTCTAAAACAATTACAAGAAATTCATTTCAAAATATTATGACACCTTGCAGGTAAATGTATCGAAGCGCTCTACTGTTGCAACCGACGATGGAGCATGCAAAGCTCTGCCCGATTAGGCTGCCCTAGAACTGGGTTCCACCTGGTGGAAACGTGTCACGGAAACAAGAGATAGCCAAACGCGTCTGCATTTTCGTAAGGTGAAGTAGCACACAGGAGTAGCACATTCACTGGCCTCAATTCGGATAACTGGAAGGAAATGATCTGTGTGGAGCCAGGTCAAGGGTTAGTGCCCTTGAGAGCTGATGATGCAGGAGGTTATGATGAAATATGTCATGCGTGGGGTCAATACTCAAATTCTAATCGGTGGGAAGACCGCTAGCCTAGTCTCGTGTCAGTGGGTGGTTCGCCTCAATGTCATACTTTATACGTAACTTGTACAGAACATTGGAATGC
This sequence comes from Procambarus clarkii, assembly GCF_040958095.1. Taxonomy (NCBI): domain Eukaryota; kingdom Metazoa; phylum Arthropoda; class Malacostraca; order Decapoda; family Cambaridae; genus Procambarus; species Procambarus clarkii. The sequence continues at coordinate 25,178,046 of NC_091181.1, forward strand.
AATCTGAATAGTTTCCAATAGCTTGCTAGTTGGGTGATATACCTACAGGTATGAACCAAGAGAGGCTTCCTGGAGTTATTATATTCCCCAGGCCTGGTCCAGGGCCAGGCTTGACTTGTGATAACTTGGTGATACAGGCTGTTACTTGGAGCGGCCCGCAGGCCCACATGTCCACTACAACCTGGTTGATATGCACTGTCTTCAGCATCATACTAATAGGATCTCATTCCAGTTCAGCTCTCATTACAGCAATTCATGATTTACGCATCAGTTCAGCATCCATCTGGATGACGATAACAGAAGCCTTGATCATAATGGTGTATGTTAACAACTCAGGAAACTTGATGTCACGAAGTAACTCATCCATCGTAAAATATAATCAAACTCGCTGTATTGAAGTAGAATGTGAGCAAGCATTAGTTTGTTGACATTGACAGAAAAACATCGAGTCTGTCACAATGACAACTGATGCTGCCGAGTTACCCAGATGTGCACAAATCTTAAAGGAGACATGAGACATGTCTCATGTCTCCCCCCCCCCATACCCATTCCCTCGCTCCGACCATCTCCACTTTCCCTACCTACCCCTCACCACCTCCCTACCTACTTCCAACACTTGTACCTCATTACCCCTTACCTTCCCTCCCCTCTCCCTTACAGGTAATTATCTGCCTGTTGCAACCATTATTACTCACACCATCCAGCATCCCCTCCCACCCATTACTCAGAGATAATGACAGTTTTGAGCTAACCATCCCCTTCCACGGGATGAGAGGGAAGGGAAGGGAGCGGAACAGTCGCTGAAGAAGACCTGGCGTGACGGGTACTTGCGCCTGTAGTCCACTTTCACCTCGCGTGGCGAAAGTGCCTGTTTTACTCCTGCCCCCTTGAGTGAGTCCTGCCCCCCTGAGTGAGTCCTGCCCCCCTGAGTGAGTCCTGCCCCCTGAGTGAGTCCTGCCCCCTGAGTGAGTCCTGCCCCCTGAGTGAGTCCTGCCCCCTGAGTGAGTCCTGCCCCCTGAGTGAGTCCTGCCCCCTGAGTGAGTCCTGCCCCCTGAGTGAGTCCTGCCCCCTGAGTGAGTCCTGCCCCCTGAGTGAGTCCTGCCCCCCCCCTGAGTGAGTCCTGCCCCCCCCCTGAGTGAGTCCTGCCCCCCCCCTGAGTGAGTCCTGCCCCCCCTGAGTGAGTCCTGCCCCCCTGAGTGAGTCCTGCCCCCTGAGTGAGTCCTGCCCCCTGAGTGAGTCCTGCCCCCTGAGTGAGTCCTGCCCCCCTGAGTGAGTCCTGCCCCCTGAGTGAGTCCTGCCCCCTGAGTGAGTCCTGCCCCCTGAGTGAGTCCTGCCCCCTGAGTGAGTCCTGCCCCCTGAGTGAGTCCTGCCCCCTGAGTAAGTCCTGCCCCCTGAGTGAGTCCTGCCCCCTGAGTGAGTCCTGCCCCCTGAGTGAGTCCTGCCCCCCTGAGTGAGTCCTGCCCCCCTGAGTGAGTCCTGCCCCCCTGAGTGAGTCCTGCCCCCCTGAGTGAGTCCTGCCCCCCTGAGTGAGTCCTGCCCCCCTGAGTGAGTCCTGCCCCCCTGAGTGAGTCCTGCCCCCCTGAGTGAGTCCTGCCCCCCTGAGTGAGTCCTGCCCCCCTGAGTGAGTCCTGCCCCCTGAGTGAGTCCTGCCCCCTGAGTGAGTCCTGCCCCCTGAGTGAGTCCTGCCCCCTGAGTGAGTCCTGCCCCCTGATTGAGTCCTGCCCCCTGAGTGAGTCCTGCCCCCTGAGTGAGTCCTGCCCCCTGAGTGAGTCCTGTTCCCTGAGTGAATCCTGCCCCCCTGAGTGAGTCCTGCCCCCCTGAGTGAGTCCTGCCCCCCTGAGTGAGTCCTGCCCCCCTGAGTGAGTCCTGCCCCCATCAGTGAGTCCTGCCCCCCTGAGTGAGTCCTGCCCCCCTGAGTGAGTCCTGCCCCCCTGAGTGAGTCCTGCCCCCCTGAGTGAGTCCTGCCCCCTGAGTGAGTCCTGCCCCTGAGTGAGTCCTGCCCCCCTGAGTGAGTCCTGCCCCCCTGAGTGAGTCCTGCCCCCCTGAGTCCTGCCCCCCTGAGTGAGTCCTGCCCCCCTGAGTGAATCCTGCCCCCCTGAGTGAGTCCTGCCCCCCTGAGTGAGTCCTGCCCCTGAGTGAGTCCTGCCCCTTGAGTGAGTCCTGACCCCTGAGTGAGTCCTGCCCCCTGAGTGAGTCCTGCCCGCTGAGTGAGTCCTGCCCCCCCCTGGAGGAGTGCTGCTGCCCCTGGAGGAGTACTGCTGCCCCTTGGAGGAGTGCTGCTGCCCCCCCTGGAGGAGTACTGCTGCCCCCCTGGAGGAGTACTGCTGCCCCCCCCTGGAGGAGTACTGCTGCCCCCTGGAGGAGTACTGCTGCCCTCTGGAGGAGTGCTGCTGCTCCCTGGAGGAGTACTACTGCCCTGGAGGAGTACTGCTGCCCCCTGGAGGAGTACTGCTGCCCCCTGGAGGAGTGCTGCTGCCCCCTGGAGGAGTGCTGCTGCCCCCTGGAGGAGTGCTGCTGCCCCCTGGAGGAGTGCTGCTGCCCCCTGGAGGAGTGCTGCTGCCCCCTGGAGGAGTGTTGCTGCCCCCTGGAGGAGTACTGCTGCCCCCTGGAGGAGTACTGCTGCCCCCTGGAGGAGTACTGCTGCCCCCTGGAGGAGTGCTGCTGCCCCCTGGAGGAGTACTGCTGCCCCTGGAGGAGTGTTGCTGCCCCCTGGAGGAGTGCTGCTGCCCCCTGGAGGAGTACTGTTGCCCCTGGAGGAGTGCTGCTGCCCCCTGGAGGAGTACTGCTGCCCCTGGAGGAGTGTTGCTGCCCCCTGGAGGAGTGCTGCTGCCCCTGGAGGAGTGTTGCTGCCCCCTGGAGGAGTACTGCTGCCCCTGGAGGAGTACTGCTGCCCCTGGAGGAGTACTGCTGCTCCTTGGAGGAATGTTGCTGCCCCCTGGAGGAGTACTGCTGCCCCTGGAGGAGTGTTGCTGCCCCCTGGAGGAGTACTGCTGCCCCCTGTAGGAGTGCTGCTGCCCCCTGGAGGAGTACTGTTGCCCCTGGAGGAGTGTTGCTGTCCCCTGGAGGAGTGTTGCTGCCCCCTGGAGGAGTGCTGCTGCCCCCCTGGAGGAGTACTGTTGCCCCTGGAAGAGTGTTGCTGCCCCCTGGAGGAGTACTGTTGCCTCCTGGAGGAGTGTTGCTGCCCTCTGGAGGAGTACTGTTGCCCCCTGGAGGAGTGTTGCTGCCCTCTGGAGGAGTGCTGCTGCCCCCTGGAGGAGTGCTGCTGCCCCCTGGAGGAGTACTGCTGCCCCCTGGAGGAGTACTGCTGCCCCTGGAGGAGTACTGCTGCCCCCTGGAGGAGTACTGCTGCCCCTGGAGGAGTGCTGCTGCCCCCTGGAGGAGTACTGCTGCCCCCTGGAGGAGTGCTGCTGCCCCCTGGAGGAGTGCTGCTGCCCCCTGGAGGAGTACTGCTGCCCCTGGAGGAGTGCTGCTGCCCCCTGGAGGAGTGCTGCTGCCCCCTGGAGGAGTGTTGCTGCCCCCTGGAGGAGTGCTGCTGCCCCTGGAGGAGTGCTGCTGCCTCTGGAGAAGTGCTGCTGCCCCCTGGAGGAGTACTGCTGCCCCCTGGAGGAGTACTGCTGCCCCTGGAGGAGTACTGCTGCCCCTGGAGGAGTGTAGCTGCCCCCTGGAGGAGTGCTGCTGCCCCCTGGAGGAGTGCTGCTGCCCCCTGGAGGAGTGCAGCTGCCCCCTGGAGGAGTACTGCTGCCCCCTGGAGGAGTACTGCTGCCCCTGGAGGAGTACTGCTGCCCCCTGGAGGAGTGCTGCTGCCCCCTGGAGGAGTGCTGCTGCCCCCTAGAGGAGTACTGCTGCCCCCTGGAGGAGTACTGCTGCCCCCTGGAGGAGTACTGCTGCCCCCTGGAGGAGTACTGCTGCCCCCTGGAGGAGTGCTGCTGCCCCTGGAGGAGTACTGCTGCCACCCTGGAGGAGTCCTGCCCCCCTAGAGGAGTGCTGCTGCCCCCTGGAGGAGTACTGCTGCCCCCTGGAGGAGTACTGCTGCCCCCTGGAGGAGTACTGCTGCCCCCTGGAGGAGTGCTGCTGCCCCCTGGAGGAGTACTGCTGCCCCTGGAGGAGTGTTGCTGCCCCCTGGAGGAGTGCTGCTGCCCCCTGGAGGAGTACTGTTGCCCCTGGAGGAGTGCTGCTGCCCCCTGGAGGAGTACTGCTGCCCCTGGAGGAGTGTTGCTGCCCCCTGGAGGAGTGCTGCTGCCCCTGGAGGAGTGTTGCTGCCCCCTGGAGGAGTACTGCTGCCCCTGGAGGAGTGTTGCTGCCCCCTGGAGGAGTGCTGCTGCCCCCTGGAGGAGTACTGTTGCCCCTGGAGGAGTGTTGCTGCCCCCTGGAGGAGTGTTGCTGCCCCTGGAGGAGTGCTGCTGCCCCTGGAGGAGTGTTGCTGCCCCCTGGAGGAGTGCTGCTGCCCCCTGGAGGAGTGCTGCTGCCCCCTGGAGGAGTACTGTTGCCCCTGGAGGAGTGTTGCTGCCCCCTGGAGGAGTGTTGCTGCCCCTGGAGGAGTGCTGCTGCCCCTGGAGGAGTGCTGCTGCCCCCTGGAGGAGTACTGCTGCCCCCTGGAGGAGTACTGCTGCCCCCTGGAGGAGTACTGCTGCCCCCTGGAGGAGTGCTGCTGCCCCTGGAGGAGTACTGCTGCCACCCTGGAGGAGTCCTGCCCCCCTAGAGGAGTGCTGCTGCCCCCTGGAGGAGTGTTGCTGCCCCCTGGAGGAGTGTTGCTGCCCCCTGGAGGAGTGCTGCTGCCCCTGGAGGAGTGCTGCTGCCCCCTGGAGGAGTGCTGCTGCCCCCTGGAGGAGAACTGTTGCCCCCTGGAGGAGTGTTGCTGCCCTCTGGAGGAGTGCTGCTGCCCCCTGGAGGAGTGTTGCTGCCCCCTGGAGGAGTGCTGCTGCCCCTGGAGGAGTGTTGCTGCCCCCCGGAGGAGTGCTGCTGCCCCCTGGAGGAGTGCTGCTGCCCCCTGGAGGAGTACTGTTGCCCCCCTGGAGGAGTGTTGCTGCCCTCTGGAGGAGTGCTGCTGCCCCCTGGAGGAGTGCTGCTGCCCCCTGGAGGAGTGCTGCTGCCCCTGGAGGAGTGTTGCTGCCCCCTGGAGGAGTGCTGCTGCCCCCTGGAGGAGTGCTGCTGCCCCCTGGAGGAGTACTATTGCCCCCTGGAGGAGTGTTGCTGCCCTCTGGAGGAGTGCTGCTGCCCCCTGGAGGAGTGCTGCTGCCCCCTGGAGGAGTGCTGCTGCCCCCTGGAGGAGTGCTGCTGCCCCCTGGAGGAGTGTTGCTGCCCCCTGGAGGAGTGCTGCTGCCCCTGGAGGAGTGCTGCTGCCTCTGGAGAAGTGCTGCTGCCCCCTGGAGGAGTACTGCTGCCCCCTGGAGGAGTACTGCTGCCCCTGGAGGAGTGTTGCTGCCCCTGGAGGAGTGTTGCTGCCCCCTGGAGGAGTGCTGCTGCCCCCTGGAGGAGTGCTGCTGCCCCCTGGAGGAGTGCTGCTGCCCCCTGGAGGAGTACTGCTGCCCCCTGGAGGAGTACTGCTGCCCCTGGAGGAGTGTTGCTGCCCCCTGGAGAAGTGCTGCTGCCCCCTGGAGGAGTGCTGCTGCCCCATGGAGGAGTACTGCTGCCCCCTGGAGGAGTACTGCAGCCCCCTGGAGGAGTACTGCTGCCCCCTGGAGGAGTACTGCTGCCCCCTGGAGGAGTGCTGCTGCCCCTGGAGGAGTACTGCTGCCACCCTGGAGGAGTCCTGCCCCCCTAGAGGAGTGCTGCTGCCCCCCGGAGGAGTGCTGCTGCCCCCTGGAGGAGTGCTGCTGCCCCTGGAGGAGTGCTGCTGCCCCTGGAGGAGTGCTGCTGCCCCTGGAGGAGTCCTGCCCCCCTAGAGGAGTGCTGCTGCCCCCTGGAGGAGTGCTGCTGCCCCCTGGAGGAGTGCTGCTGCCACCCTGGAGGAGTGCTGCTGCCCCTGGAGGAGTGCTGCTGCCTCTGGAGGAGTGCTGCTGCCACCCTGGAGGAGTGCTGCTGCCCCCTGGAGGAGTGCTGCTGCCCCTGGAGGAGTGCTGCTGCCCCTGGAAGAGTGCTGCTGCCCCTGGAGGAGTCTTGCCCCCCTAGAGGAGTGCTGCTGCCTCTGGAGGAGTGCTGCTGCCTCTGAAGGAGTGCTGCTGCCCCTGGAGGAGTGCTGCTGCCCCTGGAGGAGTGCTGCTGCCCCTGGAGGAGTGCTGCTGCCCCTGGAGGAGTGCTGCTGCCCGTGGAGGAGTGCTGCTGCCCCTGGAGGAGTGCTGCTGCCCCTGGAGGAGTGCTGTCACCCAGTGACTGGAACATTAAGGCCGTCACCACCACACACGACCCAACCACAGCTGCAAATATCCAACCCATCATCCTGTTTAGATGGTACTTTATGGTAATTATGCGGGGAGCTGACAGCTGAGTGGACAGCGCTTCGTATTCGTAGTCCTGAGGTTCCGGATTGGGCAGTTTCTTTCATCCTGATGTCCCTATTACCTAGCAGTTAATAGGTACCTGGGAGTTAGACAGCTGCTACGGGCTGCTTCCTGGGGGTGGTTATCTTCTTGAGGTTATTTTGAGATGATTTCGGAACTTTAGTGTCCCCGCGGCCCGGTCCTCGACCAGGCCTCCACCCCCAGGAAGCAGCCCGTGACAGCTGACTAACTCCCAGGTACCTATTTACTGCTAGGTAACAGAGGCATCAGGGTTAAAGAAACTCTGATCATTGTTTCTCCCCGGCGCCCGGTATGGAAACCGGGACCACAGGATTATGCGTCCAGTGTTCTGTCCGCTCAGCCACCGGTGTGTAAGAAAAAGGAGGCCTGGTCGAGGACCGGGCCGCGGGGACGCTAAGTCCTGAAATCATCTCAAGATAGCCTCAAGATATGTGTACCGTAGTACACACATTGACGTACTAAGGAATTAGATAGTAGAATTTTGTACTATTTAATTTATAGAGGCTGAAATAAATTAATCTAAAAACACACGTAAATATTCCTAGGCCTAGTATAGCAGACATATGTACTATATTAGGCCTCAGCGTGTATTAGGCCTAGGAAAGGTAGGTTAGTTTAATACACACACAAATCAGAATAGCGTGATACATCAAATGAACATCCCGGTTACAATTCTCTTACCCTGTCGTGGCGCCATCGACTAAGGCGCGTCTGGGATCATCCCGGACGTAGGTTCGAACCCTCATCACTGCCCTTGTGGATTTGTTCTTTGGTTAGTTTAGTTTGTCTTTGCAACATAAATAGAAAATATTTTTCAGTCTGTCGAAATTCAATATGTCCGATTTCTTCTTTCTAATTGCGCTAACGTCGGTACATAGTACATATATGTACTATGGTATAGTACATATATGTACTATGGTCCTCGTCGTCACTGTAAGTCCTATCAAAATAGGAGGGATTTATCAGGATAAAGCGCCAAGCCATTGCGACTATATAGCACTGGGAAGGGGTCAGGACAAGAATTGGGGATGGGACGGGTGGAAGGAATGGTGCCCAACCACTTGGACGGTCGTCGATTGAATGCCGACCTGCATGAAGCTTGATTCACAGGGAGAAGTTTGGAAGCATTATGCAGCAAGTTTTAAGTTTTAGTCCAAGTTTAGTCTTAAGTTTTACTCACACCTTGCCTGAAATGCTGTGCGTATTAGTGGCTTTAGGCATAATATGTACTAGCTCTATCTAGAAATCCAACATTGGTTGTAACTCATCTTGCATGTATGTATGTATGTATATATGTATGTATGTATGTATGTATGTATGTATATATGTATGTATGTATGTATGTATGTATGTATGTATGTATGTATGTATGTATGTATGTATGTACTTTTACCTGAATAAGCATTTATTTTTTTTTTTTACTAGTTAAGAGCAGAGAGTGTTGACAAGAAAGAAGACGGGCAGCAAGTGGAAGGTAGACTTATATAGTTGACGGTCGGCTTTGATAAACCACTTATAGGCTAAATATCATCTACATTTTAAAATCTATTCTGTATTTTGTTTTTTGTTTTTTTGCAGGGATATTCCTGCGCGGGCCCTAAGCCTCTGGCTGGCCCACTGGGCGGGCCCTAAGCCTCTGGCTGGCCCACTGGGCGGGCCCTAAGCCTCTGGCTGGCCCACTGGGCGGGCCCTCAGCCTCTGGCTGGCCCACTGGGCGGGCCCTAAGCCTCTGGCTGGCCCACTAAGTGTTGCTTGTTTCTGTTTTACTTGGGCGGAGTATAAGTGGTCTGTTGTTGGTGTTCCTCTACAATACATTTCAAGCCAATGATTATATTTTTAAGGTACACGAACTCTCCTAGACGGGAGTAATGCACGCATAACAGCTCTACTGAACAAATCCACAGGGGCCGTGATGAGGGTTCGAACCTACGTCCGAAGTGTGAACTCTGACAGACTAGATCTACTGAAGTCTGGCGAAACTGCTGACCTGGAAAATGTGCAGTGAACATTCACTCCCGCCATAACCCAACCCACACACACGAAATAACTGTATTCCCTGGAGCAGAAAAGATTTAAGAATTTGTAACTAAAAAAACATGGAGGAACCGGTTCCTAATTTGCACACGCTGAAATAATACCTTACGAGACCCGGAGGCATGGTACCTGGATTGTACCTGGATGGGGTCTGGGAGTTCTTCTACTCCCCAAGCCCGGCTCGGGGTCAGGCTTGACCTGTGAGAGTTTGGTCCACCAGGCTGTTGCTTGCAGCGGCCCGCAGGCCCACATAACCACCATAGCCCTGTTGGTCCGGGACTTCTTGAAGAAAACTATATAATTTTCTCTTAAAGATGTCCACGATTGTTCCTGTAATATTTCTTACAGTTGCTGGGAGGACGTTGAACAACCGCGGACCTCTGATATTTATACAGTGTTCTCTGATTGTGCCTATGGCACCTCTGCTCTTCACTGGTTCTATTCTGCATTTTCTTCCATATCGTTCACTCCAGTACGTTGTTATTTTACTGTGTAGATTAGGGACCTGGCCCTCCAGTATCTTCTACTTGTATACTATTTCATATCTCTCTCATCTTCTTTCTAGAGAGTACATTTGGAAAGCTTTGAGACGATCCCAATAATTTAGGTGTTTTATCTCGTCTATGCGTGCCGTATATGTTCTCTGTATTCCCTCTATTTCAGCAATCTCTCCTGCTCTGAAGGGGGAAGTGAGTACTGAGCAGTACTCAAGACGGGACAACACAAGTGACTTGAAGAGTACAACCATTGTGATGGGATCTCTGGACTTGAAGGTTCTCGTAATCCATCCTATCATTTTTCTGGCTGTCTCAATATTTGCTTGGTTATGCTCGCTAAACGTTGGGTGGTCAGCCATCACAGCAGAGACACTGACGCGAGGCCACACATCATCAATCATCAGATAGCCTACACACAACTCTCGGGCTGAAAAATTGTATCTACATTATATGTAACTTTCATGAGACTCATCTTCTGCATCTTACCTCTGCAACTTACACTTACTTCCCAGGTCACGGCTTAGCCTACACTAACTTCCCTGGTGACGGCTTAGCCTACACTAACTTCCCAGGTGACGGCTTAGCCTACACTAACTTCCCAGGTGACGGCTTAGCCTACACTAACTTCCCAGGTGACGGCTTAGCCTACACTAACTTCCCAGGTGACGGCTTAGCTTACACTAACTTCCCAGGTGACAACTTAGCTTACACTAACTTCCCAGGTGACGGCTTAGCCTACACTAACTTCCCAGGTGACGGCTTAGCCTACACTAACTTCCCTGGTGACGGCTTAGCTTACACTAACTTCCCAGGTGACGGCTTAGCTTACACTAACTTCCCTGGTGACGGCTTAGCTTACACTAACTTCCCTGGTGACGGCTTAGCCTACACTAACTTCCCAGGTGACGGCTTAGCTTACACTAACTTCCCTGGTGACGGCTTAGCCTACACTAACTTCCCAGGTGACGGCTTAGCCTACACTAACTTCCCTGGTGACGGCTTAGCCTACACTAACTTCCCAGGTGACGGCTTAGCTTACACTAACTTCCCAGGTGACAACTTAGCTTACACTAACTTCCCTGGTGACGGCTTAGCTTACACTAACTTCCCTGGTGACGGCTTAGCCTACACTAACTTCCCAGGTGACGGCTTAGCTTACACTAACTTCCCAGGTGACGGCTTAGCTTACACTAACTTCCCAGGTGACAACTTAGCTTACACTAACTTCCCTGGTGACGGCTTAGCCTACACTAACTTCCCAGGTGACGGCTTAGCTTACACTAACTTCCCAGGTGACGGCTTAGCTTACACTAACTTCCCAGGTGACAACTTAGCTTACACTAACTTCCCAGGTGACGGCTTAGCTTACACTAACTTCCCAGGTGACAACTTAGCTTACACACTTCCCAGATGTAAAAAAAAAAACCTTCCTAGACTTACCCAAACTTCCTGTTAGTGGCGCCACAAGCCGAAAGTTCGCCTCGTTATTGCGGCCCACCTGACCGTTGCCACTCACAGTGTGTTAAAGACATGCAGGCTGGTCTGCCACTCTGACACGATAATCTCCATCAAAGGTATTAACGAGTCACGGCCCTTGTGGATTTGTTCATTTGATGCATCACGTTAGTGTGATCTCTATGTGTAATTAACGAGGAATCTGGCGAAATGACTTTTTTTCGGGGAAATTCTTGCGCGGGGCCCTAAGCCTCTGGCTGGCCCACGAAATGACTTGATCAAGCAATGTCGGCTGAAGAATCAAGTAGGATGAGTAAGTTGCTGGAGCAGCAGGTGTGTGTCCGGCAGCGATGCTACTGTTCTACCAACACACACAGGCGGGTTCGAGACCCATTGACCTAGAAGCTAAAACAAAAAAGCAGCGGAAACAGAAGCTTGGTGAACAACGGGGGGGGTGGGGGGAGACGTGTTGTTCACCAGGCACTAAAAGCATGACTGTAAAGCACTTCCCTAAAGGCATGACTGTAGCTGATAAGGTCGTATACCTGGAACATACCTGGAGAGGGTTCCTAAGAGTTCTTCTACTCCCCGAGCCTGGCCCGACTTGTGATAACTTGGTCTAACAGGCTTGGAGCGCCCCGCAGGCCCACACATCCACTACAGCCTGGTTGATCTGGCACTTCTTACAAGCACTTATCTAAGTGCTTCTTGAAGGAGGCCTGTATAGAGCAGACAGCCGAGGCAGCGTTACACACCAGGCTCTGTACACCTGGTTATCTTGAGATGATTTCGAGGCTTAGCATCTATATGCGGCCCAGTCCTCGACCAGGCATCCTTTTTGTTACTCCCCCCCCCCTTCCCAGGAAGCAGCCCGTAGCAGCTGTCTAACTCCCAGGTACCTATTTACTGCTAAGTAACAGGGGCATCAGGGTGAAAGAAACCTTTTGCCATTTGTCTCCGCCTCCACCGGGGATCGAACCCGGAACCTCAGGACTACGAATCCGAAGCGCTGTCCACCCAGCTGTCAGGCGCCCTACCAGTCACTGGTAGGTCCACATGTCCACGTTTTAAGGCAGGATTAACGTGTTGTGAACGAGTTTCTTGAGGAGTAAACAGGTGGTATCAAGCTCTCCCCTCAAGATAATCTTTCACGAAACAAGAAGACGGATGAGTACGTAGTTTACCGCCATCATCGAGAGTATCCATTAGACTGGGCCTATGATCTAGATGGAGTACACAAGGTAGGGAGAACATATAGGACTGGTAAACCAGTCAGTAAAGTAATCACAGTCTGGAACAACCTTGAACACCCACCTGGCCAGTACTGCTGTAACCACCTGGCCAGTACTGCTTTAACCACCTAGCCAGTACTGCTTTAACCACCTGGCCAGTACTGCTTTAACCACCTGGCCAGTACTGCTTTAACCACCTGGCCAGTACTGCTTTAAACACCTAGCCAGTACTGCTTTAACCACCTGGCCAGTACTGCTTTAACCACCTGGCCAGTACTGCTTTAACCACCTGGGCAGTACTGCTTTAACCACCTGGCCTGTACTGCTGTAACCACCTGGACAGTACTGCTGTAACCACCTGGACAGTACTGCTGTAACCACCTGGACAGTACTGCTGTAACCACCTGGACAGTACTGCTTTAACCACCTGGACAGTACTGCTTTAACCACCTGGACAGTACTGCTGTAACCACCTGGACAGTACTGCTGTAACCACCTGGACAGTACTGCTGTAACCACCTGGACAGTACTGCTGTAACCACCTGGACAGTACTGCTGTAACCACCTGGACAGTACTGCTTTAACCACCTGGCCTGTACTGCTGTAACCACCTGGACAGTACTGCTGTAACCACCTGGGCAGTACTGCTTTAACCACCTGGGCAGTACTGCTTTAACCACCTGGCCTGTACTGCTGTAACCACCTGGGCAGTACTGTTTTAACCACCTGGCCAGTACTGCTGTAACCACCTGGACAGTACTGCTGTAACCACCTGGACAGTACTGCTTTTACCACCTGGCCAGTACTGCTTTAACCACCTGGCCAGTACTGCTTTAACCACCTGGACAGTACTGCTTTAACCACCTGGCCAGTACTGCTTTAACCACCTGGGCAGTACTGCTTTAACCACCTGGCCAGTACTGCTGTAACCACCTGGCCAGTACTGCTTTAACCACCTGGACAGTACTGCTTTAACCACCTGGCCAGTACTGCTTTAACCACCTGGACAGTACTGCTGTAACCACCTGGACAGTACTGCTTTAACCACCTGGACAGTACTGCTTTAACCACCTGGACAGTACTGCTGTAACCACCTGGACAGTACTGCTTTAACCACCTGGACAGTACTGCTTTATCCACCTGGACAGTACTGCTTTAACCACCTGGACAGTACTGCTTTAACCACCTGGACAGTACTGCTTTAACCACCTGGCCAGTACTGCTGTAACCACCTGGCCAGTACTGCTGTAACCACCTGGCCAGTACTGCTGTAACCACCTGGCCAGTACTGCTTTAACCACCTGGACAGTACTGCTTTAACCACCTGGCCAGTACTGCTTTAACCACCTGGCCAGTACTGCTGTAACCACCTGAACAGTACTGCTTTCCCGGGTCGGTTCCCCCCCCCAGCTGGTTCCCATGTGGCAGCATGCCCTCGGGGGGGGGGGGCTACGGACACATACCTAAGCATTGGACACATACCTAAGCACTGGACACATACCTAAGCACTGGACACATACCTAAGCACTGGACACATACCTAAGCACTGGACACATACCTAAGCACTGGACACATACCTAAGCACTGGACACATACCTAAGCACTGGACACATACCTAAGCACTGGACTCATACCTAAGCACTGGACACATACCTAAGCACTGGACACATACTAAGCACTGGACACATACTAAGCACTGGACACATACCTAAGCACTGGACTCATACCTAAGCACTGGACACATACCTAAGCACTGGACACATACTAAGCACTGGACACATACTAAGCACTGGACACATACCTAAGCACTGGACACATACTAAGCACTGGACTCATACCTAAGCACTGGACACATACCTAAGCACTGGACTCATACCTAAGCACTGGACACATACCTAAGCACTGGACACATACCTAAGCACTGGACACATAACTAAGCACTGGACACATACCTAAGCACTGGACACATACCTAAGCACTGGACACATAACTAAGCACTGGACACATACCTAAGCACTGGACACATAACTAAGCACTGGACACATACCTAAGCACTGGACACATACCTAAGCACTGGACACATACCTAAGCACTGGACACATACCTAAGCACTGATGGTACACACCAGGTGTCCGGTCCTCAGGCACTGGAGGACTGTGAATATAAGAGAAAAGATCCACGAAAGCAGCCAGAAGAAACCTCCCCCCCCCCCCGCCCTATACCTCATGTCGTGGTGTAGTGGTCTAACGTGTGTGTGTGTGTGCTTGGGAGTACCCAGAACACGGGTTCGAATCCTCCTCACGGCTCCTACTGATCTTCTGATTGATACATCATGTTATTATGATTTCTTTGCCCAAGTGCAGGAAAGCAGACACACAGTAAGAGGCTCTGAGGAGCATCCTGAGTGTGTGCTTCCATATAAATCGCCGGTGGAGTGTGTCAGATGTGATAAGGAACCTTGTGATCCTGTGGTCCTGGGTTCGATCCCGGGCGCCGGCGAGAAACAATGGGCACAGTTTCTTTCACCCTATGCCCCTGTCACCTAGCAGTAAAATAGGTACCTGGGTGTTAGTCAGCTGTCACGGGCTGCTTCCTGGGGGTGGAGGCCTGGTCGAGGACCGGGCCGTGGGGACACTAAAACCCCGAAATCATCTCAAGATAACCTCAAGAAGGAAAGAGTAACCATTTGACACCCAGATTGTATCAAACGACCATCGTCCCTGAACACAAGGAAGCAAGTGGTAGACACTCAACAAGGGCATTGTGAAGCAGGCTCCACCATCCAGGCTCCACCATCCAGGCTCCACCATCCAAGCTCCACCATCCAGGCTCCACCATCCAGGCTCCACCATCCAGGCTCCACCATCCAGGCTCCACCATCCAAGCTCCACCATCCAGGCTCCACCATCCAGGTTCCACCATCCAGGCTCCACCATCCAGGCTCCACCATCCAGGCTCCACCATCCAGGCTCCACCATCCAGGCTCCACCATCCAAGCTCCACCATCCAAGCTCCACCATCCAGGCTCCACCATCCAGGCTCCACCATCCAGGCTCCACCATCCAGGGTCCACCATCCAGGGTCCACCATCCAGGCTCCACCATCCAGGCTCCACCATCCAGGCTCCAACATCCAGGGTCCACCATCCAGGCTCCACCATCCAGGCTCCACCATCCAGAGCCGAGTTGTTGGAAGGAAGAGTTGGATTGGGTGCCGATTCTAACATCGAATCATTCCCGTGTAATTAATTTCACACTCTTAAGGTCCACGGTCATCGGTTATAGTGGGGATCAAGCCCCAAGGTTGATTAATTAGCGTGATCGATCCAGACCTCGATCATTGCTCGGTGTTGCTGGTCTGGTGGTGGCAGCGTAGAGGCGACTCTAGGGTTTTGCTCAAAGCCTAGGTCACGTCATACTGGGTGTAGAATCCTAAGTCGGTCAATCGTCTTAGGACCACGTGGCGTGGAGTTGGCTTTGGTAAAAGTTTTGGAGTCCCTTGGTAGAGAATAAAAAGTAAGAATACGGGTAGAGGGGGAGTAGAAGGAAGATAAGTAGAGAGAGAAACCCAAACCCGAGTTACAGCTCCACCATCCAGGCTCCACCATCCAGGCTCCACCATCCAGGCTCCACCATCCAGGCTCCACCATTCAAGCTCCACCATCCAGGCTCCAATGATGACCCATCTC
The DNA here is from genome assembly GCF_040958095.1 of Procambarus clarkii. NCBI lineage: Eukaryota > Metazoa > Arthropoda > Malacostraca > Decapoda > Cambaridae > Procambarus > Procambarus clarkii. Next base: position 25,193,410 of record NC_091181.1, read on the forward strand.
ATAGTGATAACAGCAACACCCACGCCCCTAACAACACACACACACATCAACACTTAGGGAAGGTTGGCTGCCTTGCCAACACAGGCACAAGAAATGGAAAGAAACTGACGCTTTGTCAGGATTCTTTACAACAGCCGTCCCCAGAGTCGTGACACAGTCGTGGCTGCCAGCGACAGTGCCGACTGTGACGACAACGTCCTCAGTCAACTCAGTGACTGAGGACGTTGTGTCACTATCACTATCATCAGTGATAGTGACACAGAAATAATAACTGCAATGGAAGTCGACCCACCACAACAAATATTGAAACGGGGTATTGAGCAACTTCAAGCCAAGTAGCATAGTGAAAATAAAGATGTACTGCATGAGAGGGCAGCTTATGCCAGGAACAATGCAGACGCCATTCAGTTACAAACCATCTCGAGTTGTGCGAGGATCAAGAGACTGATGACAACAGCAGCAGGCGGCCAGACCAGACACCAGGGGGTTGGTGCGGCTGTTGGCGCCCTCTACCCTCACTTGTTAACACACTGTGTAAGTGGGACGAGCACAACAACGGAACCAACACTCCCACACAGCAACAACACGCACACGACGGCTCCTGCTGACACAAGGACAATTAGGTTTCTCAAATGGAACATTCGTACCATCAACGGAATGTTGAATGACTTAATTGCACATGTTAAAAGTAACAATATTGAAATAATTGAATAAATCCACAAGGGCCTTGGTGAGGGTTCGAACCTATGCGCTGGATGTTCCCTGAAGCGTTGTAGTCCACTGTACCACGACACACAGACTAGAGCGCCTCTGGGAACACCCCGCGCATAGGCTCGAATCCCTCATCAAGGCCCTTGTGGATTTGTTCATTGATTTATCACTATTGTGATTTCTGTGTGTAATGATATAATTGCTATACAGGAGCCCTACACGTCCAACATGATAAACAAACCCCACCAAAGATCAGAGGGTATGCATCCTATCCTAACAGTAACGCCACAGGACTACTAACATACATCAGAAGTGATTTACCACACACTCTTGTGAGCACGTCACACAATGTATACACACAGTACCATCACTTTCATGTACAAACTGCAGCAGGCCACTTCTCATTCCTCAACGTAATCACGTAATTCCTCAATCTCAGATACTTCATACTCAGACCATAAGCTCATTGAAGTGCGAACTAGCATAAATAACGGTAGTAGGTCTAAGAGACCCAACAAGCGAGAAGGAATATTCAATCAATTCAATTTCAACAATAAGAGGATTGACTGGGAAAAAATAAATGTAGACCTTGCAACCATTCAATGGGAGACGGTCTTAAGCGACAAAACTCCCACACAGGGAATAGCTCAACTGACAGCTGAAGCTTACAAGGTCTGCTTGAAGCACGTGCCTGTGAGGAGGGGCAGAAAGAGGACCACTCTAGAAAGAGAACGCAGACGACTGTACAGGAGAAGGAAAAAAATAACGGAAATGCTTCGGCAGACAGAGAAGGAAAAAAATAACGGAAATGCTTCGGCAGACACAACTATCACAAGCAAGGAAAACAAGCCTAAGCAGGGAGATTGAGGAAATAGAACAAACGTTGAAGCGATCATATGAGTCTGAGGAAATGGAATTGGAACAGAAAGCTATACAAGAGATAAGGAAAAATCCGAAATATTTTTTCACATACGCAAAATCAAAATCCAAAACCTCGACCAGTATTGGACCGTTAATTACAAATGAAGGTACGTACACAGAGGACAACAAAGAGATTAGTGAAATTCTAAGAAGCCAGTATGAGGCTATGTTTAGCACACCAATAAACAACATGAAAGTTGATGACCCAGACAGCTTCTTTATGAATGACATTCAAGCTGCAGATAATATAACGGATATTACCACAAACTCGGAAGACTTTGAAAGAGAAATTGATAATATGCCTATGCACTCAGCTCCTGGGCCTGACTCATGGAATTCAATATTCATAAAGAAATGTAAAGTACCAGTAGCGAGAGCACTCAGCGTAATATGGAGAAAGAGCCTGGATACAGGGGAGATACCAGCAGCACTTAAATCTGCAGATATAGCTCCGTTGCACAAGGGGGGGAGTAAAGCCTTGGCAAAAAATTATAGGCCAGTTGCACTAACATCACACATAATAAAAGTGTTTGAAAGAGTGATTAGGAATCAAATTTCTAGTTTTATGGAAAACAATGAATTGCACAATCCAGGACAACATGGATTTAGAGCGGGAAGATCCTGTCTGTCACAGTTACTCAACCACTATGACAAAATCACAGAAGCCCTAGAAGAAAAGCAAAATGCAGATGTTGTATACACAGACTTTGCAAAGGCGTTCGACAAATGTGACCATGGGGTGATAGCTCACAAAATGAGGTCAATGGGAATAACTGGAAAAGTAGGACGCTGGATACTCAATTTCCTGTCGAACAGAACACAAAGAGTAACAGTCAATCAGATAAAATCGAGTCCAAGCGATGTTAAAAGCTCTGTACCTCAAGGTACAGTCCTTGCACCGCTACTGTTCCTTATTCTCATATCTGATATAGACAAAAATACACGCCACAGCTTCGTGTCGTCCTTTGCAGATGACACAAAAATCAGCATGAAAATTACCTCTGCTGAAGACATTGAAAAACTACAAGCAGATGTCAACAAAGTTTTTGATTGGGCAGCAGAAAATAACATGATGTTTAACAGTGATAAATTTCAGGTACTCAGGTACGGCAAAAATGAGGATCTGAAACATAATACAGGGTACAAAACACAATCGAATCTTCCCATAGTAGAAAAACAGCATGTCAAGGATTTGGGAATAATGATGTCCGACGATCTAACGTTTAGGGAGCATAACCAAGCAAATATCGCGTCAGCCAGAAAAATGATCGGATGGATTATGAGAACTTTCAAATCCAGGGATCCCATCACAATGGTTGTACTCTTCAAGTCACTTGTGTTGTCCCGTCTCGAGTACTGCTCAGTACTCACTTCCCCCTTCAGAGCAGGAGAGATTGCTGAAATAGAGGGAATACAGAGAACATATACGGCACGCATAGACGCGATAAAACACCTAAATTATTGGGATCGTCTCAAAGCTCTCCAAATGTACTCTCTAGAAAGGAGACGAGAGAGATACCAAATAATATACACATGGAAAATACTGGAGGGTCAGGTCCCAAATCTACACAGTAAAATAACAACGTACTGGAGTGAACGATATGGAAGAAAATGCAAGATTGAACCTGTGAAGAGCAGAGGTGCCATAGGCACAATCAGAGAGCACTGTATAAACATCAGGGGTCCGCGGTTGTTCAACGTCCTCCCAGCGAGCATAAGAAATATTGCCGGAACAACCGTGGACATCTTCAAGAGAAAACTGGACGGTTTTCTAAGAGAAGTTCCGGATCAGCCGGGCTGTGGTGGGTACGTGGCCCTGCGGGCCGCTCCAAGCAACAGCCTGGTGGACCAAACTCTCACAAGTCGAGCCTGGCCTCGGGCCGGGCTTGGGGAGTAGAAGAACTCCCAGAACCCCATCAACCAGGTATCAACCAGGTAACGTATATGCCAGAAGCCAGAAACTCGATATAACATTGTTCCCAGATCTAGACAATCCTGGGAACAATATACATAGGAGATATTAATGTTAGACATATTACTTTGGGAGATAATGACGCAAGTTTATAGATATGCTTGGTAATGCATATCTATATAGTATGCACATATTAACTGTGCATACTCAAGCTCATCTACTATGAGGCAGGCTTGATTATGTAATGGTAGAAACCTTGTGCAAGATAATATGGAATGATCATTGGTAAATCACTTGTTAGCGATCACTATACAATTTCTATTTCCTATAAGGTACAGTGCGATGTGCCCAACAAACATCAGAGACGGAAAATGAATGGTTTACAGAACAACTTAATAATTGTATTTCAAAATGGTATCAAAGTTACACAACTGAACTTACAGGTCTATACCTTGCCACTAATTATTTTTTAAAGACAAAGGCAGTGAAATTATTATTCTGTGAATAGCAGTGTCCTCAACCCGTCCTCGACTCAAGTCCATTACATCCAGCGGTCGACCCCACAGACGCATTCATAAACTTTTACATGCTGTTCATTAAAAACCTGAATTTTCTCAAATATTAATATTATAATATATTAGCATATTGTGAATATATAGGCATAGGTTAGGTTAGGTTAGGTGTTTAGGTTCTGTTGGCGATTATTTGTATTTGTAGTACGTGGGTGAAGCATTTACAGCGTTGTGATTTGAACAAAATTCGTCAGTGAAGCACTTGTTCTGTAAATGTTCAAACGAAATCAGTTGTAAGTCGTGTGTAAACAGTTTTTCATTCATAAACAGCGGGTTTGGCGGGTGCATGGAATCACTGTTGGGTCTTTGTTTGGAGGACGGGCTGTTGTCCTACGGCCACCGCTCCGACCAGTGCTTTGGGGACAGTGAGCCAGGCACTGTTTTCTAACTGCACTAACGGCACTAACTTTCACTAAGTTTTCCCCCCACTTTGAATAATAAAGTTGGCACGTGGTCACTTGTGAGCCGGAGTGAAGAGTCGGCATTTTGCTAATATTTTAAGGATGGGCTGGATTTGATCTGTGGCAGGGGCTTAAAACAGGCGGGCCGTGTTTTCCTCGTAACATGAACCGTTAATTGCTTCTACGTCCAGGTCATAAATTACTGCTGGGTGGTGCACTGGGGACGAACAGCTGAAGTAAATGTGTCAATCAAACCCAGGGTTCGAGCCCCAGCTCATTTTACTTGCGAGACAATCTCACAAGTATTATAACCCGAGCCATTATTAAAGCAAAAACCTGTTGGGTTGACAACGAGTGTTAAATACTGACATTAAACATTTCGTAAGTCACTTTCTGACTTACTTGGCTTGAGATGGAGGAGGGGCTGTTTCAGCCAGACAACAGCACAGAGCGCTGCGATTACTTGGGTTTAATACAGTTTCAACAGTAGTGTGGTAGCGGGTACCATCATGGTACCTGTACCACAACCACTACTACCAGCGTGTTGTCACCAATACCACCAACATGGTACCAGCTACCACCACCACACGGGTCTTACACAACTCCGGCCACAGCAGCAGGATGTAGGCAAGCAGGTAAGAGAAAGGGCTACCCACAAGGCCAAGTAGCGGGCAGGTGTGAGAGAGAGAGAGAGAGAGAGAGAGAGAGAGAGAGAGAGAGAGAGAGAGAGAGAGAGAGAGAGAGAGAGAGGACGGTGAGGGAACCAAATGGGGAGGAACAGAGAGAGGTAGAGATAGAAAGAGGTGTTATTGCTGTACCAACCATGTGTACCCGAACCCTTTCCCCGTCCCCACCACATTAGGTGACAGACAACACATCCCCCACCACATTAGGTGACAGACAGCCCATCCCCCACCACATTAGGTGACAGACAGCCCCTCCCCCACCACATTAGGTGACAGACAGCCCCTCCCCCACCACATTAGGTGACAGACAGCCCCTCCCCCACCACATTAGGTGACAGACAGCCCCTCCCCCACCACATTAGGTGACAGACAGCCCCTCCCCCACCACATTAGGTGACAGACAACCCCCCCCCTCACCACACACCGTCCCCCAGCAATGCACCAAAGCATTATCTATGAACCTCCAATATACTGAAACACATTTAATCATCAAACACGCATTGTATTTGCGAAACATTTAATACAAATAGCCTGTTGATGTCTTGTCGCGAAACGAAATTTGTATAAAATTAAAAATATATACATTCACCTTCAATGATTTTTTAAATTAATATATTTTACATTAGCGATATTAGTTCCCGAATTTGGTCGAATTTCAGCAGCTAAATTAGCAGCATGCAATGCACATCCGGGAATATTTGGCTTGATTGCGATTAAATTTATTTTGGACTCAGTCATTACAGTATAAACAGGTTAGAGGCGTGATTCTTAACCAGGGGAGCGCGCCGTCCCAGGAAAAGGAGAGCGCTCGAGGGACAAACACGAGGCTATCACATGCCTTAGTGCAGGACGGACCGAAACCTGGTTGTTCCTTCATTTAGTGATGTGTGGTTTGGTCATCATATCTGCCGTCACGGTATTGTGACTCATGGTCTGCATGAGATTATCAGAACCATAGAACATCTATAACATCAAGCAGGAAGGTTAAACTTCATCACATCAAACACTCTGGTTAAGGTTCCAGTCGTCGATCACGCATGTTAAGCTTCCAGTCATCAATTTCATTGATTATAACAATTCACTTTATTAGTATATTAACGAGTCAAGTGTTTTTACTATTCTGAGGCCCCCCTTTTCATGACAAAAATTGCAACTAGGGTTAATTTGGAGCAGTCTTTATAATGTATGTATATGAATAATGTATATATGAGCAATTATTGTTTAACATTTCTGTGCCAAGCACAGAGCCAACTATCCCGGAAATAAACACGGTAGCTGCTTTGAGTCCCCTGAGCCAGATACCCTCGTATCCTAGTACCTGGCGCCGGAGGTCGTTAACGAAGATCTAATTCTACTGGTCACTGGAACTCGACAAATGCAGAGAACGGCATTAACAGCCAGCTTGATCACGAAACATTATTCACCGCGCTGACAAGGATGAAGAACACGGAACGTATAAAGCTATAGGGAAGATGTAACTCTCGGTGATCTGTCATGCCTGAGCCATGCGTCACTGACAGTTGCTGTGCGCGTCACTTGATCAGTCGGGTGAACACCGTTGGGCGTGACCAGTAACTGGATGGTTGACCTTGCCGTAAGATGGTATAAGACGCCTACACAGCACCATCCAAGATCCCCAGCTCGGCCAAGGAAGCCAACACAATGGCCAAAAAAGCAAGAAACCCGCGTAAGGTTTTGTGCAACCACCACACAAACCCACTAACAAGAACCCAGCATCATTTCATCCTATTAAAACTCTTCCCGCGAATTGTTTCCTAAGCATTGTTAATTAACACAACCTCCCGCTCCCCTAATATTATAAATGGAAGAACTTACATGTTCATCGCTGTATCCTTGAAGCCAATACTGGAGCTATACTACAACTGCACTTGCCCCCCTAGTATATAAAGCCTCATTCTGCTTCGTTTGATTCTACTCAAGAGAAAGCTTTATTCTGAAATTCCACCTTCCTTGCATGGTTGAAGAAGGTGGAATTAAATAATTTTTATGAGAATCCCAGCCAACCAGCCAAGAATTTTGTATGCTTTACCCTAATTCTTCACACATTTCCTTTAGATTTCTTAGGGTGTAAAGGGCCTCCATGTATGGATTTCTTAGGGTGTAAAGAACCTCCATGTCCTGGAAGTAGAGCCAGTTAATATATAACATTCTTGTTGTTCCAGCTGTGAGGGCGAGCGGCAACATGCCTAGGCATCCACCTGCTTGGTTTATACTGCTATGCCATTGTTGGAGTACAGGAAGCGTGTTACGTGAGGCTGTAAGCACTCATCACCCGTCCGGTTACTGGATCCATCCAACGGTGCTTAACCTGACTGATCGAGTGACGCACAGAATATCACTGTGGGCGCGGGTATGGGCATGACAGAGGCAGGGCTTACCTACCTTTATAACCTTGTGTTGGTACCAAGGATCAACGCCCTCGCGGTCCGGTCACTGACCAGGCTTCCTGGTTGGTGGATGTTGGATGCGATGCGAGTAGCCCGACGTGTGAACCACAGCCGGGTTGATCAGGTATTCTGTGGAGGTGTTTGTAGAGTTGTTTGTGGGGTAAAACTCTCCCACAAAGCAACAATTTGAGGCGTCCGCTCCCAGAGCGTAACCTGAATCCTGTGCTTTTTTTTTTTTTTTTTTTTTGCCTTGGTGTCGCAACACAGTGAGTCATCACGAACCCTTTCGTTCCTCCATTAAATTCGTACGTCTTTATTAACGTTTATGTACAGTATGAAGTCTTATTAGTTTTACAAGAAAAGAAACTACTACATACATAAACTAAAAAAATATATGTTCATATTAGCCAATTCTTGCAAGAAGTTCATCTTTAATACAATCTTCCTTACATAAAAATACATTTTTGTCTGAACATGCATCCCAAGCACGTTGTATCTACCACACACGCCTGTGTCATGAGCAGTGCCACAGTAGACTGCACAATACTGAAGGAAGAGTGAAAGGTTCGTGCGTCTGGCAGCGCACGCCTTGTTTACATGAAGGTCATCATGTGATCGACAGCCACAGTGTTCTTGACGACTCTCGCCAAGACACTGATGGCACCCGTCTAACATAATTCACCCATACACACTTAGTTTAATTCATTTATTATGCACCCCGAACCCATCCTGCGAGTGGTAGTGAAAACAAAGGAGTTACGGTGGTATGTAATAGGCTTTGGAGTTGACCCCCCCCCTCCCCAACATTCAACTTTTTTTTTCGTTTATTTATAAAACACACAAATACAATATAAAACCAGTTACCAAAGCACCAGTACACAGTGAGTTAGATAGCACACACATGACTCATAATAAAATTGAAACAACAAACACAAAAACAGGTGATTTAACATCCCACCCCTCCGCACAGAAGGAAAATTACAGTACTGACGAATAAAGGCGTATGATGGGGAACATAAATGAACACAACACAAGGGGAAAGCATATATCCATCCACTTAACCATGTACAAAACTCATAAAACACTTGAAAACATTAGTAGCATTTAACCCAATGAAAACATTTCCCAAAACGCCCCACTAATCAACACACAAAAGGCATACAGACCAAAAGACCGGACACATAATACAAAAACAAGGTCTAATTACAAAAACGTATAAACAGAAAGAAAATGCAATATACAAAAATGACAATAATAAATTAACAATGTAATACAGCGTAAACGAATACAAAGCAAATTATTCAGTTTTAAAGCACACAGTTCAGTTACAACACGTAACAGCCAATAATATTTTTTATTCTCTTTATAAAGTCGTCATAAATATAAATATACATCCAAACCCTAGCAATACAGAGCTATCTCACACCACCCAAACCTAGGACATGAATAGTATAAAGGTAACAGAATAAATGCACAAATGATAAGGTACCCACTCAAGTAAATCGGAAACCATTTTATTTCAAGGGCCACATATGTATTATGGCAGGGCATAATAAAAAGGACCCAAGAATCCAACATGTAACACACATACATTACACTCCCCAACATTCAACTCGCATGAAACGACTAAACAAGTTACAGCACTGATGAGGAAAGTTACAGAATTTAACAAAATATTTCAACACACAGCGTCACAGTTTTGGGTTGGTTAACACATTAATTTACATTAATTGTGAACTTATGTAAATTACTTACAAATTAAAAACCCTGTGCCTTTTGCTTATATTATTTTAGAAAAGTAACATTATTTTTTTATTATGAATGTGTAATTATATTCTGGTCTTATCAATTATCATGTATGATTATAGTTAATATTAGGCTTTTAATGGTATAATTAAATTTCCTAAACTTAGTCAATTACAAATATACAACCATTTATGAATAATTGACTGATCGATTGATTGTTATTGGGAACATCGCCATACAACTTTTTTTTAGACATTAAATTGAAATAAATGTATTTATAAATGGTCCATTTAGTGCCATTTTTATCCACTTTTTTAACTCGAGTAATATGGCCAAACCTTCATGTTAAATTTATTGCCCCAAAACAAAGTATCACTGTATTCACGAGACCCTCCCTACTAATGATAGGTTGTTGATGTTGGGCATTAGAGACGACAATAGGTGTGTGACCAATGTACTGAAATTGAGAATAATATGCATATATTTTATTTCTTTAAGCAGAAAGTTGTTCTTGTAAACTGGATTGCACATTCTTAAAGCTGTATGTGGACCTAGCATTAGAGTGGATTGAATGAGGTTTTTAATGTTTCATATTGGCATAAGATGCAAGAAAATTACGAATACCATAATTATGCTACTTTCTGATTGCATTTTTTGTGTGTGGATATGCATGCAGGAGGGTTACTCAGTAGACAAAATATTGAAGAGCTTGCGAGGCAGGATCAAGTATAACATTTGGGGTTTACGGCTCATGCTCTGTGACGATATGAAAAATTGATTAATGAGAATTATATAAACTATATATAAATGTAGTATTTTCCCTTGTAATTGATGTAAATATGATTTTTATATTGTATATTTATTAAATAAAGATTTTTTTACACACAGCCATTAATCAAAAACTGTTGTTACTATTATAGTAACAGCAGTCAGTCAGTCATCATTATTGTTATATATTTTTGGGGTCGACAGAAACGTCATACACACACCAGAAATGAGTCAACACCTGGGTAGCCAGCTGGCATAACAAATATCGCTTCAATACAAAAATATTAATGTATGCGCCATCCCTAATCAAAGTTCTGACAAGCATGGGGCAGTAGACCTGCGGAGGCAGTCTCAAATCTAAGAGGTGACCGGAAAACTCTCTCCATATTTGTTAAGTCAAGAATAAGAAGGGTACAAGCGCTTGTGACTAGTATCAAAGTAAGTGATGGGACGGATATGACAAATACGGATGGGATAGTATGTTATGTTCGAGGTGAATTAGAGAAATTGTGCACAAAAATGGACGTTGACCAAGATATGCGGGAGTACATATTTCCTTGGAAAATGTACACGGGTTTTAACCCAGGACTGTGCCTGACTGTTCACTTAAACTAGATGATATGGGAAAACTGGTTTACTGAGAATTATATAAAATATATAGAAATGTAGTATTTTCCTTGTAAATTGATGTACATATGATCTTTATATTGTATATTATTTAATACAGAAAAAAATTACTCATTATTAATTATAAACAGATTAATTGGAAACAAATAAATCAAGACCTCATAGAAATAAGCTGGGAAGAACAGCTTGAAAATGCAAACCTAACAAAATAGTCACAGTGGGACTAGAAATATGCTCAATCTACATACCACTAAGCAAAAAAAAAAAGAAAAATGTGCAAATTGGAACGAGAATGGATTTTCCTACGTCTATATAGTTATAGAAAACAAATCGCAGAACAACTCGGACGCCCAAGCCTATCCCAAAAACAAGAAAGGCTATGTAGGGAAACAAACAATTAAGTTAAAGTTCAACAATCAGGTAAAATCCAGGAGAGGCAAAGAAAGCAAAAGGCCATCAGTGAAACAGTGAGAAATCTAAAAAAAAAATTCTATGGAAAATCTACTACATAAACTACATCTAGCATTGAGCTCTTGCAGAAGGTGTTTTTTTTTATTAACACATTTTGGTACATCTGCATTTGTGCAGCTACTCTAGACTACAGAATGATGTTGTTGTTAAAGATTCGCTATTTGGAACAAGCAGTTCCAAGTAGCACGGGCTATGGTGAGCCCGTGTCAGAACTACAGAACTAGAACTAGAGTCAGAACTAGAGACTACAGAAGGAAGATGAAACTTTCATAAATGACAAAGAAATGAACGAAATTCTGAGGATAACAGTAAGATTGTTTTTCAGTGAACACTGAACACACTGAAGATCGATAATCCAAACAAATTATTCAATAATGTTATGCCAACATCAAATCATATATTAGAAGTCATTCTAACCCTTCTGGACTTTGAAGTAGCAATTGACATTATCCTCATGCGCTCACTCTGCACCAGGCTCGCATTCCTGATATTCCATATTCACAAAGAATTATGAAAAACTATTTTCATTAGTCCATAACATTATTTCGAGACAGAGCCTAAATACTGGTGTTATCCCTGACATAAAACAGCGGAGATAGCGCCACTCCACAAAGAAGGCATTAAACAAAAACTGTGAATGAACACACACAATAAAAGTCTTTGAAAGAGTGCTAAGAAGTAAGATTACAAAACACATGGAAACACAGCATTTCCGTAGCCCAGGACACTGCTTGATACCTGCTTGATGAGGTTCTGGGAGTTCTACTCCCCAAGCCAGGCCTGAGGCCAGGCTCGACTTGTGAGAAGACTACCCACCTTGTGGAGGTTCCGGGGATGAACGGCCCCGCGGCCCGGTCTCTTCAGTCCAGGGAGGCCTGGTCGGAGACCGGGAACCAGATTCACGAAGGAGTTACGCAAACACTTACGAACCAGTACATCTTTTCTCAATTTTGGCGGCTTTGTTTACAATTATTAAACAGTTAATGAGCTCCGAAGCACCAGGAGGCTGTTTATAACAATAACAACAGTTGATTGGCAAGTTTTCATGCTTGTAAACTGTTTAATAAATGTAACCAAAGCCGTCAAAGATTGAAGAAAGATGTACACGTTCGTAAGTACTTGCGTAACTGCTTCGTGAATTTGGCCCAGGGTTCAGAACAGGGCATTCTTGCCTATCACAATTGCTGGACCATATGACATGGCCTTAGATGCCATGGAAGACAAGCAAAGCTGGAGCGTGATTTGGTCACACAGTCTTAGTCAACAAAGGCCAAATCTTCATCCCATGCAGCCGCCAAAACCCCAATTTATGAATGAACTCACAAGTGCAACCCGTTCTCGACTCAGGTCCATTACATCCAGTGGTCGACCCCACAGACGCATTCATAAATTTGTACACGGCTGTTCATTCAAGACAGGAATTTTCTCAAATATAAATTAAAATTATAATATATTAGCATATTGTGTATATATAGGTATAGGATAGGTTAGGTTAGGTGTTCAGGTTCTGTTGGCGATTATTTGTATTTGTAGTACGTGGGTGAAGCATTTATAGCGTTGTGATTCGAACAAAATTTGTCATTGAAACACTTGTTCCGGATATGTTCGAACGTCAGCAGTTGTGAGTCGTGTGTAAACCGCTTTTCATTCATAAACAGGGGGTTTGGCGGGTGCATGGAATCACTTTTGGATCTTTGTTTGGAGGACGGGCTGCACAAGTGATACCGTTAGAATTTTTTCGAGCAGTGCTTCATTGGCGACCTCTGTTCGAATCGCAATTGTGTAAATGCTTCACCCACGTACTACAAATACAGCCAACTGTCAACAGAACCTAAACACCGAACCTAACAACCGACGCATAAATATGCATAATATTCTAATAAATAATAAAATTAATTTAAATGTGAGAAAGCTCCTAATTTGATTGAATAACATGTGACAATTGGCAAAGGCGTCTTCGGGGGCCGCTGCATGGAACGAACACAGCAGAGGCCGGAGTGTTTGGTCATCAACCTTATGGGTGAAGGAGCCCGCTGGATAGAAGCACTCTTGCCAAGTAGGTTGAGGACGGGCTGAAAAGCGAAACAGCTTCGTGACTCTTAAAACCGTGAGGAGACGTAACAAACCAAGCATGAAGCGAGTGCGTCCTGAGGGTTTACAAGAGGTTAAGACGCGCTACACCAAGGTGAACTTCTTGCTTGCGTTTGACCCCTTCCATGGCATCGCCTCACGACTCGAAGCGACTTATCCACACATCAGGGCCTTCGAACCCACGTTCTTGACCTCACACCTTAACCCGCCCTCAAGCTATACTCGTCCAACCTGCCGCCGACCACAAGGACGCATTCAGCAATTTTAGCCTAGCGTACTCAAAATCGGTGTTCTCAAATATATATATTAATATTATATATATAAAATGGGTGTATAGTTAAGTCTAGATTAGTTTAGGTTTAATGGCAATTATTTATATTTGTAGTACGTGGGTGAACAGTTTGCAGAGGTGAGATTCGAACAGAGAACGTGAGTCGTTTGTAAAGTGTTTTTCATTCATAAACAGGGTGTTTGGTGGCTGGATTAATGAGCATTGGCCATTGTTGTGAGAACGGGCAGAACATCACTCTTTATCCCAATCTCATACACTCTTAATACCCTACCTTATACACTCTAATCCCCTACCATAGACACTCAGGGAGCCGGTCGGCCGAGCGGACAGCACGCTGGACTTTTGATCCTGTGGTCCCGGTTTCGATCCCAGGCGCCGGTGAGAAACATTGGGCAGAGTATCTTTCACCCTATGCCCCCGTTACCTAACTGTAAAATAGGTACCTAGGTGTTAGGCAGCTGTCACGGGTTGCTTCCTGGGGGTGGAGGCCTGGTCGAGGACCGGGCCGCGGGGACACTAAAAAGCCCCGAAATCATCTCAAAATAACCTCAAGATAACTCTTAATCCCCCAATCTAATACACACTAATTCTCAACCTTATATACCTTATCCTCAGCTTTAATCACTCTAATCATGAACCTCACATTAATCATCATCCTTATACACTAATCCTAATTCTTATACTCTAATCCTTAACGTCATACATCAATCCTCAACTTTATGCACTCTAATCTCAACCTTATGCACTCTAATATCAACCTTACACTCTAATCCTAGCCTTACGCACTCTAATCCCAACCTTATGCACTCTAATCCCAACCTTATACACTCTAAGCCCAACCTTATGCATTCTAATCCCAACCTTACACTCTAATCCTAGCCTTATACACTCTAATCCCAACCTTATACACTCTAATCCCAACCTTATACACACTAATCCCAAAATGATACATTCTAATTCCAACCTTATACATTAATTCCGACCTTATGTACCCTAACCTTACACACTAATCCCAACCTTATACAGTATACCACAAATGTCATAGCATTAATGCAAACACTCAGAAGTTAAGGTTGTTGCATACTTATCAACTGTACCAAATCATGTAGGAACACTGAGGGGAATGACATTGCAGATGAAGCTGCAAAACTTGTAATTAAGAGAAGAAATTTAGACAGTTACTTACCACAGAGTCTGGCATAGATCAAGCAAGAATAAATGTGTGTATGTGTAGATTAAGCAAATAATAAGAGATAGAACAATGCAGAGGTGACCACAACACAGCAGCTGCAACATCAGGGGCCAGATTCACGAAGCAGTTACGCAAGCACTTACGAACCTGTCAATCTTTTCTCAATTTTTTGCGGCTTTGTTTCCAATTATTAAACAGTTAATGAGCTCCGAAGCACCAGGAGGCTGTTTATAACAATAATAACAGTTGATTGGGAAGTTTTCATGCTTGTAAACTGTTTAATAAATGTAACCACAGCCGTCAAAGATTGAGAAAAGAGGTACACGTTCGTAAGTACTTGCGTAACTGCTTCGTGAATCCGGGTCCAGGATCTGCGGGTTGGTACAAGAATTCAACCGACTACGAACCACTTATTTTGAAGTAAGAAAGAGCAATAAAACACGAGTAGTACACTTTCCCAGCACGGCACGGATACCCATGTGCATGGGGAAATTGGCTTACAGGTTTCCAATTTCCGTCCAGCCCAACCACTTGGGCAGGACGGTAGAACGACGGTCTCGCTTCATGCAGGTCGGCGTTCAATCCCCGACCGTCTAAGTGGTTGGGCACCATTCCTTCCCTGCCCCGTCCCATCCCATCCCAAATCCTTATCCTGACCCTTTCCCAGTGCTATATAGTCGTAATGGCTTGGCGCTTTCTCCTGATAATTCACTTCACTTACAGGTTTCAGAATATGAGAGGATAAGCTCAGCACTGTGGAGAATTACAAATGCCTGACAGACCACTGGAACATTATCTAATACAGTGCACAGTTACAAACCAAGTACGACTTAAACTGAGAGTTTAATAGTGCAGAAGTTGCTAAACACATTGGGCATAATGTTAGTGACACGAACATACGAGTCAAATACTCATACGAGCACAACTAGGTTTGCATTTGCAAAATGCAAACACAACGAGTGTTTGCATGCAAACACAACGAGTGTTTGCATTTTGCAAGCATAACTAGGCGAGTACGTACACACACACACACACACACACACACATACACTCTATACACTCACACACTCTCTCTCTCCCTCCCTCTCCCTCTCCCCCCACCCATCTTTCCCCTGGAGTATCACGTCTCTAGTGAGCTTAGCCCCTATAACGTACTGTACCTCAATGGTCGCCTCGCTCCTCCTTACCTGAAACGAAAAAACAATAGTTGAATAGTTGTCAATATAAAAATATTTTTGGAAAGAGGCATTAAGGAGTTTTATGTATTTAATTGGTGTGCTGGCTAGGGGGGGGGGAGGAGGAGGGGCAACACAGGCTACAGGGACAAATAGCCTCATAGAGGAGGCAATCATCGTCGCGGACTGGCCCCCACACTAGGCTTCACGCTGTAATGGTGACATATGCAGCCCATTTCTGTTCCATAGGGATTGGGTACCTTTAATTATCATTCAATTGACAATTAAATAATTCAAGTAACAAATAACGAACTATGTAACTAACTGATGTTGTCCTTTTGAATTACAGGATAAAACATTAGCAATGCCCGGTGGAGGCGGAGACAAATGGGCAAATTGTTTCTTTCACCCTGATGCCCCTGTTACCTAGTAGTAAATAGGTACCTGGGAGTTAGACAGCTGCTACGGGCTGCTTCCCGGGATGGGGGGTGTATATAAAAAAGGAGGCCTGGTCGATAACCGGGCCGCTAGGACGCTAAAGCCCCGAAATCATCTCAAGATAACCTCAAGATGCCTGAACAAAATCACTGCCTCAGTAGTTATAACAGTTGTAACAGTCTACAAGAGACAAGGTCACAACAGTAACAAGATGTTTGTATGTAGTGGGATTGTTGTTTATGCTTGCAAGCGAGATTATTTACATTCGTGCGTACGGGAATGCTTTAACAAACACAATAGCGTTCCACCAAGCTCTGGAACAAACACTCGCTTGTATACACTTAACACTGAACCGGGTGAGGGAATAACTAACGGAGAGGAAGCAGATTACAACAGTGAGAAGACCGGCAGTTAAGGTGAAGGGCAAGCGAGAGGTATGCGACAAGGGTCAGTATTGCCTCCCATTACTTATCTACATTAATGCTGTGACAGTGATCGGTGATTCCTCCTATACGTCCATGTTCGTATCCTAACTTCAACCCAGACTGTTGATAGAAATAGAAATAGGTAATAGAAATCGAGGCGAAGAACTGGGTGTAACATGAACAGTACATGAAGAAACGGCAACACTTTCGTGAGTAATAGTAGTAATCTACTTCAGTAATCTCCGTAATGAGTATTGAAATCTACTTCAGAGTAGACTCAACAACACATACAACCCGTCCTCCTTAATAGAACATCTTATTTTGACGTATACGCTAACTAGGGCCAAAAATTGTCGTACTAGAAAATGGTAGCCGCTCGCGAAATTGAAATACTGTCACGTTTTTCTGGATACTTGTGTAAAGGAGGAAATGTTGATGTTTATCTCTCTGAATGTTTGGTAATATGTTTATTGTTTGTGATGTGTGTATATGTATGTATTAACACGATGTACTGAACGGGGTGAGAATAGCTTGAGCTACCTCATCCCTTTGTGTGTATTTTACCTCAATTTACTTATTTCAATATTTCAATTTCAATTTCACGTTTTCTGTTTTGGGTCCTCTGGTAGATTAGGATAAGGGCACTTGAGTAAGACAGTTCCTTGACGTTAGGAACCTTAGGAGAACAGGCTGGCACATAAGCATACATATATATATATATATATATATATATATATATATATATATATATATATATGTGTGTGTGTGTGTGTGTGTGTGCGGAAAATCCACAGGGAAATATGAAATGAGGTGAACGTTTCGGCTTGTTAAAGCCTTTGTCAACACCAGATTGACAGACTGAGTCAGTCTGGTGTTGACATAGGCTTTAACAAGCCGAAACGTTCACCTCATTTCATATTTCTCTGTGGATTTTCCGCATAAAATGATCAGTGTTTTGTGATCGTCAATTGCATGCATGCATATATATATATATATATATATATATATATATATATATATATATATATATATATATATATATATATATAAAATACACACACATACACTTATGAGGGTCCTCTAATCTTTCTGTTATGGGATTAGATCTAACATCTAATGTTCATTCATATCGTTCATTCCAGCATGTTGTTATTTTAATGTGCAAATTTGGGACCTGGTCTTCCAGTAGTCTTTCGTTTTTATCGTCTCCATTCTACAGAGTACATTTTGAGAGCTTTGAGATGGTAAGAAGACCTTACTTTTAAAGAACACAATCAAGTAGCTGTGTCAACTGCAAGAAAAATGACAGGTTGGATTACAAGAACCTTTCAAACAAGGGATGCCATACCAATGATGATACTCTTTAAGACACTACTGCTCTCTAGAATAGAATATTGTTGCACACTAAGAGCCCCATTCAAAACTGGAAAAACTGCTAGCCTGGAGGGGAAGGGAGGGAATTATCAGGAGAAAGCGCCAAGTCATACGACTATATAGCACCTGGAAGGGATAAGGATTTGGGATGGAACGGGGTGGAGGAATGGTGCCCAACCACTTGGACGGTCGGGGATTGAACGCCTGGAGAGTGTGCAAAGATCCTTTACAGCTAGAATCCACTCAATAAATCATCTAAATTATTGGGACCAATTAAAATGTTAAGATCTGTATTCTCTAAGAGCGTAGGCGGGAGAGATACATAATAATTTACACTTAGAAAATATAAGAGGGGCTGGTTCCAAATCTGCATAGAAATAACACCACAAGAGACCATGAGCCAGATTCACGAGGCAGTTATGCAAGCATTTAAGAACCTGTACACCTTTTCTCAATCATTGGCGGCTTTGTTTACAATTAATAAACAGTTAATGAGCTCCGAAGCACCAGGAGGCTGTTTATAACAATAACAACAGTTGATTGGGAAGTTCTCATGCTTGTAAATTGTTTAATAAATGTAACCAAAGCCGTCAAGGATTGAGGAAACATATACACTTTCGTAAGTACTTGAGTAACTGCTTCGTGAATCTGGCCCCAGGAGGCATGGCAGGATTTGCAACATAACTCCGTCGAAAAACAGAGGTGCAATAAACACCCTGAGAGAGAACTATATCAACATTAAATTAAATTAATTAAGAGCCTAAGATTTTACAACACTCCCGCTACACACAAGGGGCATGACTGGCAGGCTTCTCACGGTGCTCAAGACAGAACTTGACAAACACCCAAAGGATACCTGATCAACCAGGCTGTGAGTCATACGTCAGGATCCGGGCACCCACATCGAACAGGCTGGTTGACCAGACCACCTAGTCCGAGACCTGAGCGCGGGTACATTTGATCCCTGGAATAAGGGAAAGGAAAAGAAAAAGGAAAGAAAAGCGCATAACTTGTACGTTTACCGTACCAAAGTGTACAAATATTAGGACCCAGACAGTTAAAAATTCACACATACCCAATACGTATATTACGTGTAATTAGCAAGACTGAAATAAAAATAGAAAAGAGTATCAAAATGACGATAAAAACAGTGAATAACAAGGAACATGAATAATACAAAGAAAATGAAGAATGCAATTAATTCAAATAATAATTAACAACAACAGCTAATTCAGGAATCATGTGACCAACGGTTACAGTAGGCCTATGTACCACCAACGGTTACACTAGATTCATACAGGGAATGGAACTATCAGGAGAAAGCGCCAAGCCATTACTATTCTATACCACTTGGAAGGGGTCAGGATAGGGATTTGGGATGGGACGAGGAGGTTATCTTGAGAAGATTTTGGGGCTTAGCGTCCCCGCGGCCCGGTCCTCGACCAGGCCTTCTTTTTGTTACACACCCCCAGGAAGCAACCCGTAGCAGCTGTCTAACTCCCCGGTACCTATTTACTTCTAGGTAACAGGGGCATCAGGGTAAAAAAGAAACATTTTGCCCATTTGTCTCCGCCTCCACCGGGAATGGAACCCGGAACCTCAGGACTACGAATCCGAAGCGCTGTCCACCCAGCTGTCAGGCGCCCCTGACAGCTGGGCGAGATGAAGCGGTGCCTAACCACTTGGACATTCGGGGATTGAACGCCGACCTGCATGAAGCGAAACCGTTGCTATACCGTTCGTACAGGAAGACGAGACACCCGCGCTAGGTTTTGGTGCTTATAGTTAGGCTGGAGCGAGGAACTGGAGAGGATGGGGTGAACATCTACCATGAAGCGGAAATGTCTTCTCAGGATGAGGAGCGCCCGCCAGCTGATGTCATCTCCAGCGACACGTCCACACACAGGCGAGGCAACGTAATGACGTCATGCTAGAGGGATTAAATAGAGGAAGAAAGCTGACGCCATATGGGTACAATAATTACCTCGTCGAAACCAATGTGACGTCATATCGAGATGTGTGACGTCATGAAAACAAAGACTATTAATTGCCACGATATAAAAGATTGTCAATAAAACAGTCCATCCTCTTAACATAAAAGTACTTCTATGCCACGATATAAGACTGTTTGTCAATAAAACAGTCCATCCTCTTAACATAAAAGTACTTCTATGCCACGATATAAAAGATTGTCAATAAAACATTCTATCCTCCTAACATAAAAGTACTTATAGTAACGATGTGGTCAAAAGTATAAACATGTCGTGATGGACCACCAGAAAGTACCCTTTTTTATTATTGAATTTGGACAAACCAGAAAAGTGTTTATATTCATGTTGCTATACAAGTGTCGTTACATTCTTGTACAGCCACTAGTACGCGTAGCGTTTCGGGCAGGTCCCTGGAATACGATCCCGGCCGCAAAGAATCGTTGTTACAACCAAGTACTCATTTTACTGTTGAGTTAAACAGAGGCTACAGTTAAGGATTTGCGCCCAGTAAATCCTCCCCGGCCAGGATACGAACCCATGACAAAGCGCTAGCGGAACGCCAGGCGAATGTCCTACCACTACACCACGGAGACTGGTGCAAATTTAAACTTAAAGAAAACAATAAAGTAGTTGTCACAACTATAAGAAAAATGAGAGGTCAGATTAGAAGAACCTTTCAAACTAGAGATGCCATATCAATGACGATACTTTTGAAGATTCTAGGGAGGAATATTATGCCATAATAACAGCCCCATTCAAGGCTGGGGACATTGCTGGCCAGGAAATACGCAAAGATCATTTACTCTAGAATCCACACGATAAAACATCTCGATTATTTGGACCGATTAATTGTCTACGGGTAAAGGGAAAGCCTCGCACTATATGCACTGCCCACACTACCAATGATCACACAATCAGGCTGGCTTGTTTCTAGATTTGTATTATTTTGTACCATGTCATTCTGAGTCTTTTTTTTGTTGTTGTATGCTTATTTGTTTTTTTTTTGTTTTATGTTTTCTTTTTGTTATTCTCATGTTTCTTTGTGCTTTATGGATCACTGCTTGTACTGTTTTGACTAGCTGTTTTTATGTGTAGTTCATGTACTTTCCTATGTATTTTTTTTTTGTTCTTTGTTTTCCCTTTTCTGTTATGTTGCTCTGTGTTATTTTATGTCTTTCAATGTTCTTTGTAATTCTATGCTTTACTGTTTATGTGGTTGCATGTACGCTGTTTTACCTTGTTTTAACAATAAACAAAAAATGATCACACAATCACCACAAACAACGCAATCATCACCGCTAGTATCAACACCACCACTAGCACCACCACCCACACCACACCACCATCACCCACAGTAACCCAAATGCAAAATTTGGATTACTGGGAGGCTAGGCTATCTGAAGCTAGGCTATCTGAAGCTAGGCTATCTGAAGCTAGGCTATCTGAAGCTAGGCTATCTGAAGCTAGACTATCTGAAGCTAGGCTATCTGAAGCTAGGCTATCTGAAGCTAGGCTATCTGAAGCTAGGCTATCTGAGACTAGGCTATATCCACCCTCCCCACCCAACCAGAATTATCCCCACTACCCTTACCCAACACCCAACTGCCTCATCCACCTCCCCAACATCCGCCTTTCCCACCCTACTACCCACTTCCTCCTTCACCCGCCCACATCTTACCACCCACCCTTAACGCAACGCTTACATCATAACCCCCACCCTATCCCACACACTCCCTCCCCACCCTATCCCACACACTCCCTCCCCACCCTTTCCCGCACCTACCTGCCCCACCACCCACCTGACCCACCACCCACCTGCCCCACCAGGCCCACCCCATCAGCCCTACACAAAAACCAACGGCAGCTGTCCCACTTAGTCTTCACAAAAACCCACACAAAACCTTCAACCAGTCCCGCGTGGAGCCAAACTGACCGTAAACCTTCTGTGTGTAAGCAAATGAGCGTATTCCAGTATAGCTTACATAATTGCCATTGTTCCAGATCCCATCACTTTTAACACTCGACACAAAAACCCGTTAGGACACGAAACAAGACACAATCCAGTCCTGTTTCAATGGAAAACCTTTTTTGTACCATTCACATACGACTGAATTACCATTGTATCCATGCAAGTGGCAATGAATTGATTATGCAACACATGAATATACATTTTCAATAAGGTTATTGGCATTAGTCTATCATTAATTGCGATTATTATTGCAACTTTGCCTCGAAATTTTCTCGACAGAAGCCTGGCTGTTGACGCCTCAACGCACTCGGCATACTTCCCGTGCAGGTGCTCGCAGGACCGGGTGTAGGGGAAAGCTGCTTCTTCAGCACACTACAGTTGAAAGGATCACTCCTTAATAGTTCAAGAGTTCCTACTCGGCACATCAGTGAGTGGGAATGTCAAGGGCCGGCATGTGATTCATGTTTCCGGGGATGTGTAGTGGCTACACGCGACAGGTTCTTGGGGTGAGGAGGGCTAGGCTATCTGAGGCTAGGCTGTCTGGGGCTAGGCTATCTGAGGCTAGACCATCTGAGGCTAGGCTATCTGAGGCTGACTGCTTGATACCTGCTTGTGTATGCTTGTATATACCTGACTATGTATGCAACACACACACATTCAAGATGGCCTTCCCTCCCCCCCCCCTATAATGAGTGTATCCAACACGTACTCAACACGACCAACCCCCCCAACCCCCCCCCCCCCCACTTACCTACAACTGTCCAGGGGCCTGACAGCTGAGTGGACAGCGCCTCGGATTCGTAGTCCTGAGGTTCCGGGACTGAGGTTAGACAGCTGATACGGGCTGCTTCCTGGGGGATGTGTAACAAAAAGGAGGCCTGGTTGAGGACTGGGCCGCAGGGACGCTAAGCCCCAAAATCTTCTCAAGATAACCTCAAGAAGATACCCGACCTCGGGGACAAGACAGGGACCGTGTCTGGTGTCTCAAGTCTCAACCGGTTCCGGACAGACTTCTCTTGAGGACCGGGGGGAGATACCGCTGACCTTACGGTTGTGTAGGAGGCCGGCTTTCTCAAGGTGCCCCTCTTGACCCCACTAACTGTTACAACACACGGCAGTCACCCATTAACACCGACACTCCCGCTGTGATGAACGTTTATTATGGATAATATTCAAACTTTACTCTCCACGTGATATTAATGTGGATTAACACTAATTGAAGTATGCACATATAAATACACTTGTATTCATAACTCAGACACACCGACAGACAGACAGACAGACAGACAGACAGACAGACACAGAGTAAATTAATTTTCTGAGGAAAGCACTAAGCCATTACGACAATGTAGAAACAGAGATCAAAATGAATACCAAGTGAACAAGAAGTGTCGAAGAGTCTTCTTCTCTCTTAATAGTAGTGTGAAAATGGGCTCGAACTTAATGAGCAAATTGAAGAAGCGATCTCCATTCATAATGACAAAAATAGATAGGATAGAGAAATAAAGCAGTTGTTGCATTAGTTAACCAGCGGCTTGAAAGGCGAGGCCCAAAAGGAAAATCTCGATCCTGCAGGCTCAAATAGGTGTAAACACACACACACACACACACACACACACACACACACACACACACACACACACACACACACACACACACACACACACACACACACCTTGGGGGGCCGGTGGCTGAGCGGACAGCACGCTTGACGCATGATCCTGTGGTTCCGGGTCCGATCCCGGGCGCCGGCGAGAAACAATGGGCAGAGTTTTTCACTCTAATGCCCCTGTTACCTAGCAGTAAATAGGTAGCTGGGAGTTAGTCAGCTGTCACGGGCTGCTTCCTGGGGTGTGTGTGGTGCGGGGGAACAAAATAGTAGTTAGTAACAGTTGATTGACAGTTGAGAGGGGAGCCGAAAAGAGCAGAGCTCAACCCCCGTAAGCACAACTAGGTGAAATACACACACACACACACACACACACACACACACACACACACACACACACACACACACACACACACACGGGGACATTGTGATAGGGAAATGGGACAGGAGTCATTGCTGTAAACAACCGATGCTCGAAAGGCGGGATCCAAGAGTCAATGCTCGATCCTGCAGACACAACTAGGTGAGTACAACTAGGTGAGTACACACACACACAGGATAATGTGGGGGGCTGGGGCCTATCGGCTGAGTGGACAGCGCTCGGGATTCGTAAACCTAGGGTCCGGGGATCGATCCGTGGTGATGGCGGAAACAAATGGGCAGTTTCTTTCACCCCGATGTGTTCACCTTGCAGTAAATAGGTATCTGAGAGTTAGACAGCTGCTACAGGCTGCTTCCTGTGTATTCACCTATTCGTGCTAGCAGGGGTTGAGCTCTGGCTCTTTGGTCCCGCCTCTCAACCGTCAATCAACTGGTGTACAGGTTCTTGAGCCTACTGGGCTCTATCATATCTACACTTGAAACTGTGTATGGAGTCAGCCTCCACCACATCACTGCCTAATGCATTCCATTTGTCAACCACTCTGACACTAAAAAAGTTCTTTCTAATATCTCTGTGGATCAATTGGGCACTCAATTTCCACCTGTGTCCCCTAGTGCCCCTTGTGTTAATGCGCCTATCTTTATCTACCCAATCAATTCCTTTGAGAATCTTGTACGTGGTGATCATGTCCCCCCTAACTCTTGTCTTCCAGCGACGTGAGGTTTAATTCCCGTAGTCTCTCCTCGTAACTCATACCTCTCAGCCCGGGTACTAGTCTGGTGGCAAACCTTTGAACCTTTTCCAGTTCAGTCTTATACTTGACTAGATATGGACTCCATGCTGGGGCTGCATACTTCAGGATTGGTCTGACTTAGGTGGTATACAAAGTTCTGAATGATTCCTTACACAAGTTTCTAAAGGCCGTTCTTACGATGGCCAACCTGGCATATGCTGCTGATGTTATCCTCTTGATATGGGCTTCATGGGACAGGTCTGGCGTGATATCAACCCCCAAGTCTTTCTCTTCTCTCTGACTCTTGAAGAATTTCATCTCCCAAATGATACCTTGTATCTGGTCTCCTGCTCCCTACACCTATCTTCATTACATTATATTTGCTTGGGTTAAACTCTAACAACCATTTGTTCGACCATTCCTTCAGTTTGTCCACAGGTCTTCTTGACGCCTAAAGCTGTCCTCCTGTCTTAATCCTTCTCATAATTTTGGCATCGTCAGCAAACATTCAGAGGAATGAATCTATACCCTCTGGGAGATTATTTACATATATCAGAAACAAGATAGGACCAAGTACAGAGCCCTGTGGGACTCTACTGGTGACTTCACGACAATCTGTGGTCTCACCCCTCACTCTGTATGTGTATTCACCTAGTTGTATTCACCTAGTTGTGCTTGCGGGTTGAGCTCTGCTCTTTCGGCCCGCCTCTCAACTTTCAATCAACCGTTTCTAACTACTATTACTATATTTTTTCTCCACACCACACACACACCAGGAAACAGCCCGTGACAGCTAATTAACTCCCCAGGTACCAATTTACTGCTAGGTAACAGGGGCATAGGGTGAAAGAAACTCTGCCCATTGTTTCTCGCCGGCGCCCGGGATCGAAACCGGGACCACAGAATCACGTGACCAGCGTGCTGTCCGCTCGGTCACCGGCCCCCACACACGGGTGTGTGTGTGTGTGTGTGTGTGTGTGTGTGTGTGTGTGTGTGTGTGTGTGTGTGTGTGTGTGTGTGTGTGTGTGTGAAAAAAAAAGTTGATTGACAGTTGAGAGGGGGGCCTAAAGGGCCAGAGCTCAGCCCCCGCAAGCACACCTAGGTGAATACACCCAGGGCAGTTGTTGCAGTCAGGTCACCAGAACGTGAACTTGCCAGACCAGTCCAACAAGCCGGGCCCAGCTCAAGGAGACGTTGATAGCGGTTGTCTTCATATATACTGTTCTCCCTGCCCCGGCGGCCGCGACCCCCACCTGGTCCAGCCACAAGGCGCGACCCCCACCTGGTCCAGTCACAAGGCGCGACCCCCACCTGGTCCAGCCACAAGGCGCGACCCCCACCTGGTCCAGCCACAAGGCGCGACCCCCACCTGGTCCAGTCACAAGGCGCGACCCCCACCTGGTCCAGCTACAAGGCGCGACCCCCACCTGGTCCAGCCACAAGGCGCGACCCCCACCTGGTCCAGCCACAAGGCGCGACCCCCACCTGGTCCAGCCACAAGGCGCGACCCCCACCCGGTCCAGCCACAAGGCGCGACCCCCACCTGGTCCAGCCACAAGGCGCGACCCCCACCTGGTCCAGCCACAAGGCGCGACCCCCACCTGGTCCAGCCACAAGGCGCGACCCCCACCTGGTCCAGCCACAAGGCGCGACCCCCACCTGGTCCAGCCACAAGGCGCGACCCCCACCTGGTCCAGCCACAAGGCGCGACCCCCACCTGGTCCAGCCACAAGGCGCGACCCCCACCTGGTCCAGCCACAAGGTGCGACCCCCACCTGGTCCAGCCACATGGCGCGACACTTACAGTTCTCAGCTGTAAAACATAGATGGCAGCTTGCCTCACGTAGCACCGTTCTCAAGGCCATTGCTCCACCGTGGGGTCCGCTTCCCTCCGCTTATTTTAGTCTCGATCGCGTCAAATGACGAAGATAATTGGGGGAAATTAAGGTAACCCACTGAAAAAAGGGTCTGGTTTTATTTTAATTCATTTATTATGTCCTACATACCTGTCGTGTGAGTGGTAGTGGTCCCCCATACCCATCCTGTGAGAGGTAGTGGTCCCCCATACCCATCCTGTGAGAGGTAGTGGTCCCCCATACCCATCCTGTGAGAGGTAGTGGTCCCCCCATACCCATCCTGTGAGAGGTAGTGGTCCCCCCATACCCATCCTGTGAGAGGTAGTGGTCCCCCATACCCATCCTGTGAGTGGTAGTGGTCCCCCATACCCATCCTGTGAGAGGTAGTGGTCCCCCATACCCATTCTGTGAGAGGTAGTGGTCCCCCATACCCATCCTGTGAGAGGTAGTGGTCCCCCATACCCATCCTGTGAGAGGTAGTGGTCCCCCATACCCATCCTGTGAGAGGTAGTGGTCCCCCATACCCATCCTGTGAGAGGTAGTGGTCCCCCATACCCATCCTGTGAGAGGTAGTGGTCCCCCATACCCATCCTGTGAGAGGTAGTGGTCCCCCATACCCATCCTGTGAGAGGTAGTGGTCCCCCATACCCATCCTGTGAGAGGTAGTGGTCCCCCATACCCATCCTGTGAGAGGTAGTGGTCCCCCATACCCATCCTGTGAGAGGTAGTGGTCCCCCATACCCATCCTGTGAGAGGTAGTGGTCCCCCATACCCATCCTGTGAGTAGCAATGGACCCTACTTCCTGTGAGTAGTTGAGAGGGTTACAAAAGCATATAATAGCAGTGACGTTAATATGCCAGTGACGTATTATAGGTTTATACGTTTATATAGACGTTTATAGGCCTTCATCACACACAAGACCTGGTAGAAGCCTTGGAGTAGCTAGACGGGCTGGAAGTGAGGCGAAGTAACGGCTCCTTGCTGGGGTAATACAAGGGTAGGAAAGTAGAAAAAAAGACTGATTCCTGTAATTTCTTTCCAGTTTTTGTTTGGGGTGATAATGGATAATATTTTTTAGTAATATTACACTAGGATAGATCTGTTATGTTGCAGCTACCATGATGGCAAGGGCCAGCTATGTTGCAGCTACCATGAACTATAGCTAAGACGTCAAGAGCCAGCTATGTTGCAGTTACCATGATGCCAAGGGCCAGCTATGTTGCAGTTACCATGATGCCAAGGGCCAGCTATGTTGCAGTTACCATGATGCCAAGGGCCAGCTATGTTGCAGTTACCATGATGCCAAGGGCCTGCTATGTTGCAGGTACCATGAACTATGTCTAGGACGTCAAGGGCCAGCTATGTTGCAGCTACCATGATGGCAAGGGTAGCATAGCTATGAACTATAGCTAGGACGTCAAGAGCCAGCTATGTTGTGAACAATACCGTGAACAATGGCTGCAACCTAGCTTGCTCCACTAAACTTTACGAGAGGCTACAGAGCTAACACCATGACTAACAAAGCTACACCAAGATTCTCAGTCTCCCGTGGACGTCAGTCGTCAAAGATAAGGGACCTGGAACCTGTTGGGCAAGTGACAAACTTTGTATAGAAAACGGTAATATCTTCACGTACACAACATGAAATCAGAATCAGAAACTTTATTTATAAGTTTATACAAAGCATTATCAGACTGTCTGGACTAAACAGGTGTACAGCACTCAAAAGTGAGTAACCTTACCCTTTGAGCGGCGAGACACATATTGGCACAATTTATATGACAATATTAGGATGATGAGAAGGCAATTTGAAGAACAAATATAAACTAATCATGCATTACATTACAGAAATTTGCACACCCTCAGTATTCTGCCTCAATAGATTTAGGAACTATCCCGGATCAAGATAAGTTTATTGAGGTATAAATACACACAAAGGGATGAGGATACACCCCATAATACAACATAGATCTGACATTAACAGGACTCAACATACCTCAGCTACCTTACGCCAGTAGGTTAAAACGGTCTAGTTATTAGAAATTAAGAGAGGGAGGACGAGGGAAGCAGAGAAATGTGGAAGAGAGAGAGAGAGAGAGAGAGAGAGAGAGAGAGAGAGAGAGAGAGAGAGAGAGAGAGAGAGAGAGAGAGAGAGAGAGAGAGAGAGAGAAGGGGGGCAGAGAGACCCAAATGTCAGACAGTGTTGGACGACAATAAGCCACTTGAGAACATGATGTAAGTGGCTGAGAGAGGAGGGAGCGACTTGGCCACCGAGAGGCCATCAGCAGCCTCTTCCACTTCTGCTTGTGAGGAGGGAAGGTTGTGGGTGGGGAGGGGTGAATGTGGGTGGGGAGGGAAGGTTGTGGGTGGGGAGGGGTGACTGTGGGTGGGGAGGGAGGGATGAGGGTGGCGAGAGGTGAATGTGAGTGGGCAGGAATGTGCCTTTGGGCTGTGGGTGGGAAGCTCGAGATAATCCCCAAAATTCAAGTGCCTTATCGTAACTATGCGCGCCGTATATTTCTTTAATTTCAGAAACCTCACCTGCTTTAAATGGAGACATAAGTAAGGAGTTGAAATCAATGCGGAAAAGCACACGTTATTTGAATTATATGAACACAGTAGTTGAATCTCTGGATTTGAAGGTTCTCATAATCATCATGCTATCATTCTCCTGGTTGATTCTGTATTTGGTTAGTTGCATTTAGCTATACAGATTCGTCTGGCACTGTTATTCCCAGATCCTTGACATGTTGCTTTCCTTCTGTGAGAAGATCAGCTTGTGTCTTGTGCCATGTATTTTAAGTTCTTTATTTTTATCATACCTAAGTGTCTGAAATTTATAAATCGAAATCAATTAAAATTCAATTTATCAATTCAATTGGAAACATTGAAATGGAATCGTAACATATTTAGTGTGGCATCTATATAGTAGGTATATAAAAACACGCGCGTATTAGAATGGAACATTGTGTCAAAATTTCAAAGCAATCGGTGAAAAACTTTCGGAGATTACAGCGTGTGTTGCTCTTACGTCCAACAGATGGCGCTGTTTTCAAAAAGCATGTTTTTACCTGTCACAGGTGAGGCATGTATATAGTAGGTATATAAAAACACGTGCGTATTTGAATGCAACGTTGTGTCAAAATTTCAAAGCAATCGGTAAAGAGGTATCAGAGCTTTCCCTCACATGAGAACTCACTTTAAAAACACAGTTTTTCAAATAAGCATGTTTTTACCTGTCACAGACGTGACAAGTTTATAGTATGTATATAAAAACACTCTTGTATGGGAATGGAACGTTGTGTCAAAATTTCAAAGCAATCGGTGAAGAACTTTCGGAGATTAGCGATTTTGAACAAACGAACATTTACATTTTTATTTATATAGATTTACCATGTAAACATAAATCATAAAATTTTCTGAACTAAAATATGATAATTTTCAGGAAAATACCTATCCAATTACGTCTTCGAATAGAATCTGAATCGATAATCGTCTTATGGTATCTCCCCTGAAACCGAGCTTATGAGAATGTTGTCAATTTGTCTTTCAAAGTGTACTGTGCTCATGTTAATATCATTCTTACTGTCAGAGTTTTGGATATCATTCACATAGAAGCTGTCCGGATCTTCAGCTTTCATGTTGTGTCTGGGGTGCTAAACATAGCCTCATATTGATCGTTTTGCATTTCACTAATTTGTGTCATCCTGTGTATGAACCTTCACTTGTAAGGATGGTTACCTTGAGGTGATTTCGGGGTTTAGCGACCACGCGGCCCGGTCGTCGACCAGGCCTCCTCGTTGCTGGACTGGTCAACCAGGCTATTGCACGCGGCTGCTCGCAGCCTGACGTATGAATTACAGCCTGGTTGATCAGGATAGGTCCAATACTGGTGGAGTTTTTTATTTTTATTTTGCATGAAAAATATTTTGTATTATTTATCTCCTTGTATATCTGTATGATCCATTTGTATTTCTTCAGTGTGGTATAACTGCTGTTTCTTCAAGCTCCCTTATTAAATTACCTTAAATTTGTTGGGATATTCATGTCTGCTTAAGCAATTTAGTTGTTTTTTTCTGTAGTGGGAGTTTTGGATCTTAAGCCATTTTCTCATTGGAAGTTTGCAAGTTCTATGTTTATTTCTCCACAGTCATATTATTCTTAAAACTGAGTTTATTGAATAATCCTTCCCGGTTATTAATCATTTTAAACATATTACAAGTATTGATATTAGATTCAACTGTAATGAGTTTCTGCTCTAAGAATGTAGCATCTGAAATTGTATATACTGGGCTGAGTGAGAACTTGAGTGAAACCCGAATTTAAAGGAGCTTTCTGGCATGGGACTGGTTATATTCAGGTGGATTTCTATTTGTTTTGGCTAACTCATCGGTTCTTTCATGCACTGAGAGGCCAATATGGGAAGGCCTGGGAAGCTAGGAAACTAACCACTCCCGCGTCAAGAGTGAAGGGTGGGGTGTGGCCCACGTCAAGAGTGAAGGGTGGGGTGTGGCCCGCGTCAAGAGTGAAGGGTGGGGTGTGGCCCACGTCAAGAGTGAAGGGTGGGGTGTGGCCCGCGTCAAGAGTGAAGGGTGGGGTGTGGCCCACGTCAAGAGTGAAGGGTGGGGTGTGGCCCACGTCAAGAGTGAAGGGTGGGGTGTGGCCCACGTCAAGAGTGAAGGGTGGGGTGTGGCACACGTCAAGAGTGAAGGGTGGGGTGTGGCCCGCGTCAAGAGTGAAGGGTGGGGTGTGGCCCGCGTCAAGAGTGAAGGGTGGGGGTGTGGCCCGCGTCAAGAGTGAAGGGTGGGGTGTGGCCCGCGTCAAGAGTGAAGGGTGGGGTGTGGCCCGCGTCAAGAGTGAAGGGTGGGGGTGTGGCCCACGTCAAGAGGAGTGAAGGGTGGGGTATGGCCCGCGTCAAGAGTGAAGGGCGGGGTGTGGCCCACGTCAAGAGTGAAGGGTGGGGGTGTGGCCCACGTCAAGAGTGAAGGGTGGGGTGTGGCCCGCGTCAAGAGTGAAGGGTGGGGTGTGGCCCGCGTCAAGAGTGAAGGGGGGGGTGTGGCCCGCGTCAAGAGTGAAGGGTGGGGGTGTGGCCCGCATCAAGAGTGAAGGGTGGGGTGTGGCCCGCGTCAAGAGTGAAGGGTGGGGTGTGGCCCACGTCAAGAGTGAAGGGTGGGGTGTGGCCCGCATCAAGAGTGAAGGGTGGGGTGTGGCCCGCGTCAAGAGTGAAGGGTGGGGTGTGGCCCACGTCAAGAGTGAAGGGTGGGGATGTGGCCCGCATCAAGAGTGAAGGGTGGGGTGTGGCCCGCGTCAAGAGTGAAGGGTGGGGTGTGGCCCACGTCAAGAGTGAAGGGTGGGGGTGTGGCCCGCATCAAGAGTGAAGGGTGGGGTGTGGCCCGCGTCAAGAGTGAAGGGTGGGGTGTGGCCCGCGTCAAGAGTGAAGGGTGGGGTGTGGCCCGCGTCAAGAGTGAAGGGTGGGGGTGTGGCCCGCGTCAAGAGTGAAGGGTGGGGTGTGGCTCGCGTCAAGAGTGAAGGGTGGGGGTGTGGCCCGCGTCAAGAGTGAAGGGTGGGGGTGTGGCCCGCGTCAAGAGTGAAGGGTGGGGTGTGGCCCACGTCAAGAGTGAAGGGTGGGGTGTGGCCCACGTCAAGAGTGAAGGGTGGGGTGTGGCCCGCGTCAAGAGTGAAGGGTGGGGGTGTGGCCCACGTCAAGAGGAGTGAAGGGTGGGGTGTGGCCCGCGTCAAGAGTGAAGGGCGGGGTGTGGCCCACGTCAAGAGTGAAGGGTGGGGGTGTGGCCCACGTCAAGAGTGAAGGGTGGGGTGTGGCCCGCGTCAAGAGTGAAGGGTGGGGGTGTGGCCCGCGTCAAGAGTGAAGGGTGGGGTGTGGCCCGCATCAAGAGCGAAGGGTGGGGTGTGGCCCGCATCAAGAGTGAAGGGTGGGGTGTGGCCCGCGTCAAGAGTGAAGGGTGGGGTGTGGCCCGCGTCAAGAGTGAAGGGTGGGGGTGTGGCCCGCGTCAAGAGTGAAGGGTGGGGGTGTGGCCCGCATCAAGAGTGAAGGGTGGGGTGTGGCCCGCGTCAAGAGTGAAGGGTGGGGGTGTGGCCCGCATCAAGAGTGAAGGGTGGGGGTGTGGCCCGCGTCAAGAGTGAAGGGTGGGGTGTGGCCCGCGTCAAGAGTGAAGGGTGGGGTGTGGCCCGCGTCAAGAGTGAAGGGTGGGGTGTGGCCCGCATCAAGAGTGAAGGGCGGGGTGTGGCCCACGTCAAGAGTGAAGGGTGGGGTGTGGCCCGCGTCAAGAGTGAAGGGTGGGGTGTGGCCCGCGTCAAGAGTGAAGGGTGGGGGTGTGGCCCGCGTCAAGAGTGAAGGGTGGGGAGTGGCCCGCGTCAAGAGTGAAGGGTGGGGGGTGTGGCCCGCGTCAAGAGTGAAGGGTGGGGGTGTGGCCCGCGTCAAGAGTGAAGGGTGGGGTGTGGCCCACGTCAAGAGTGAAGGGTAGGGTGTGGCCCGCGTCAAGAGTGAAGGGTGGGGGTGTGGCCCACGTCAAGAGGAGTGAAGGGTGGGGTGTGGCCCGCGTCAAGAGTGAAGGGCGGGGTGTGGCCCACGTCAAGAGTGAAGGGTGGGGGTGTGGCCCACGTCAAGAGTGAAGGGTGGGGTGTGGCCCGCGTCAAGAGTGAAGGGTGGGGGTGTGGCCCGCGTCAAGAGTGAAGGGTGGGGTGTGGCCCGCATCAAGAGTGAAGGGTGGGGTGTGGCCCGCATCAAGAGTGAAGGGTGGGGTGTGGCCCGCGTCAAGAGTGAAGGGTGGGGGTGTGGCCCGCATCAAGAGTGAAGGGTGGGGTGTGGCCCGCGTCAAGAGTGAAGGGTGGGGGTGTGGCCCGCGTCAAGAGTGAAGGGTGGGGGTGTGGCCCGCATCAAGAGTGAAGGGTGGGGTGTGGCCCGCGTCAAGAGTGAAGGGTGGGGGTGTGGCCCGCATCAAGAGTGAAGGGTGGGGTGTGGCCCGCGTCAAGAGTGAAGGGTGGGGGTGTGGCCCGCATCAAGAGTGAAGGGTGGGGTGTGGCCCGCGTCAAGAGTGAAGGGTGGGGGTGTGGCCCGCATCAAGAGTGAAGGGTGGGGTGTGGCCCGCGTCAAGAGTGAAGGGTGGGGGTGTGGCCCGCATCAAGAGTGAAGGGTGGGGTGTGGCCCGCGTCAAGAGTGAAGGGTGGGGGTGTGGCCCGCGTCAAGAGTGAAGGGTGGGGGTGTGGCCCGCATCAAGAGTAAAGGGTGGGGTGTGGCCCGCGTCAAGAGTGAAGGGTGGGAGTGTGGCCCGCATCAAGAGTGAAGGGTGGGGTGTGGCCCGCATCAAGAGTGAAGGGTGGGGTGTGGCCCGCGTCAAGAGTGAAGGGTGGAGGTGTGGCCCGCATCAAGAGTGAAGGGTGGGATGTGGCCCACGTCAAGGAGTGAAGGGTGTGGTGTGGCCCGCGTCAAGAGTGAAGGGTGGGGTGTGGCCCGCGTCAAGAGTGAAGGGTGGGATGTGGCCCGCATCAAGAGTGAAGGGTGGGGGTGTGGCCCACGTCAAGGAGTGAAGGGTGTGGTGTGGCCCGCATCAAGAGTAAAGGGTTGGATGTGGCCCGCGGGCCACATTTTTTACCCTCCCTGGACTGAAGCCATAAGCAGCCGCCGAGTCATATGACATCTACTTCACCGTCTCCATTACACTCCCGAAGAAAACTGTCTACCTTTATTTCCAGCAAGCAAGATACTGTAGACGGTATTTCACACCGACTACATTATATCTCACTCCAGCAAGTTATTCCCACACCGTCTACAGTATATCTCACTCCAGCAAGTTATTCCCACACCGTCTACAGTATATCTCACTCCAGCAAGTTATTCCCACACCGTCTACAGTATATCTCACTCCAGCAAGTTATTCCCACACCGTCTACAGTATATCTCACTCCAGCAAGTTATTCCCACACCGTCTACAGTATATCTCACTCCAGCAAGTTATTCCCACACCGTCTACAGTATATCTCACTCCAGCAAGTTATTCCCACACCGTCTACAGTATATCTCACTCCAGCAAGTTATTGCCACACCGTCTACAGTATATCTCACTCCAGCAAGTTATTCCCACACCGTCTACAGTACGTCTCAGTCCGCCAAGATGTTTGATAAATAACGGTCTTGATTTTCAAATGTTTTCCACATGAAGACTATGACATCTGTCTCTCGTGTCCGCTCCAGAGCACACTAACTTGAGCGTCTCGAAGCTGGCAACCTGCCGTACGGGTTATTAACATCTTCACTGACGAAATCAATATACAATTTTTACCTGATCGGAGGAATTCAATTAGGCCCTTACGACAGTGAGGGATAAGGCTCATATTCACTACCCCGCAGGACAGCGGATCGTGCATCAGACAATAGGTCTATTGAAAGATTAATACTTTATACACACAGAAATCACAATGACGTGATATATATAACGTGATATGGCACTCCAGGTTGCAATTATTTTGACCATGTCGTGATATAGTTGACTAAGGCGCATCTGGGAACATCCGTGCGTAGGTTCGAACCCTCATCACGGCCCTTGTGGATTTGTTAATTTATATTTTACGTTAAATGTTATCTCTTTGTGCACAAAAGATCTAAATTGTAGATTTTTAACACAGTCTCTTGACCAAACACACTAGAAAGTGAAAGGACGACGACGTTTCGGTCCGTCCTGGACCCTTCTCACAATCGCCTTGAGAATGGTCCAGAACGGACCGAAACGTCGTCGTCCCTTCACCTTCTAGTATGTGGTCTGGTCAACATATTTCAGCCACGTTATTGTAACTCCTCGTCTGCACACAATCTCTTAAAGTTTGCGTGCACAGTCAGGATTCGTGTGCACAGGTTGAGAGTCTCACCTGTCTATAGACAGGGAAAGTGGGGAGCGTGCGTTGCATGGCTTCC
Source organism: Procambarus clarkii (assembly GCF_040958095.1). Classification (NCBI taxonomy): domain Eukaryota; kingdom Metazoa; phylum Arthropoda; class Malacostraca; order Decapoda; family Cambaridae; genus Procambarus; species Procambarus clarkii. The sequence continues at coordinate 25,229,087 of NC_091181.1, forward strand.
CGCGCTAATACACCCGTCTTCACTTTCACTGTTAAGCTTAACTTTCACTCGTCCAGCGGACAGCATATGCTCTCTGCGGCGTCATCTTCACCTCTTGACGCTTTTGATTCACTCTTTGATGGAAATATTCAGGTGGAAATACCTGCGAGATACTGAAATATTATCTGAAATACTGGGAAACTATCTTAAAGAGATACTGAGGAAATAACTTTGAGACACTAAGGAAATTTCTGCAAGATATTGAAAAACAGAGATACTTAATATCTATGAGATGCTAAGGGACTCTCTACGACATACCGAGAAAGTATCTCACTAGATACTAAGAAAGTATTTCACAGATACTGAGAAAATATCTCAGATACTGAAAAATGTATCTGAGATACTGAAGGAATATTTATGTGATACTGATTTTGCCTAATACAAGACGTGCTGAATATCTACCATGAATCTGCTGTCAATTGGTTCCAGGGACCAGTATCCTCGCGGCCCGGTCTCTGTTTAGGCTTCCTCGTCTGATCACTCCGACTATTGGCAACCCCTGCTCGCAATCTACATAGGAACCACAGTCAGATTGATCACGTACTCTAACTAGATGTACTCAGTTCCATCTTGGACCCAGACGATATTAAATAAAAAACTTGAGCTTAAAATTATTTATTAAATAATATGAAGTATTTATTGCGGAAAGGAAGATTTATTTTTGTTTTATATATTTAGAAAATAAAGGTAATAACAGCTCAAAGTATTGCATAGAGCCAGTTGTAATATCCACGATATTACAATTTTGCTACGGCCAAATATCGACGTAACTCAAAATGAAAAATTATTTTCCAATTAAACTATGGATTTTGTTTCCCAAAACAGCAAGTTAAGGGTCCTCTGGTAGGTGAGGAGGGCAAGAAGTTCTCCTAAGGTTTCAAAACGTCACGAAAACCGTTAATTGAATGTTTCCTCTCCTAACCTAACCGAGTTAGCCAGAGGACCCAAAACAAAAAACGGGACAGTACGTCACTGTCGCGATCCGATTCCATTTTACATTACGTCGGATTTTTTGCCCGAGTGCTCATACGAGCGAAAAACGACGCAGTATGTAAGAGGACGGGCTGTATCCACCATCCCGAGCGTTGACAGTTGTAGTGGTGGCTCTGGCCTTGTGACCTCACAAAATGCGATGCCCTCAAATCCTCATTATTTAAATGAGGTTCTAAGGACAGTGTGTGTGTGTGTGTGTGTGTGTGTGTGTATGTGTGTGTGTGTGTGTGTGTGTGTGTGTGTGTGTGTGTGTGTGTGTGTGTGTGTGTGTGTGTGCGTGCGTGCGTGCGTGCGTGACTGGAGAAGGGCGAAGCCTCACCAGTGGTCGTGAGAGGAGACAGTAATGGTGGTCATCAACATGAAGCGGACTACCCCCCCCCCTTACCCCCCTAACACGACCAGTTGTCACCTCCACCCCCCCCTCACCCCAGGGCCATGCTTCACCCCCCCCCCCTCACCCCATCACGTAACCTCTCTCACCATCACCAGTGGCTTCTAGTTTACTTCATTAATTATGTACACTATACCTAATCTCGTGGGCGTAGTTGACCCCATTTCCAATCCCCTAAGCGGTACTGGACCCCATACCCATCCCTCGGACGGTAGGGGAAAAAATAAGTTACCGAGTAACTTAATAAGTTACTCTAACTTACAGAGTACAAAAGTAGTCTGAACAAAGAGTTTAACAAAGTAAAGTACAAAGAGTTACAGAGTACAAAATAAGTTATTCGCCTCAGGCGAATAACGGACTCAAGAAATGAATCTCAACATTCCTAAATTGGAATTTACAGTCTTGGAATGCTACTTACACATTTAATATACATATCAGCAATGGGTGCTAATTACACAGTTTAATATACATATCAGCAATGGGTTCGAGAACGATTACAAGGACAGTCTCTAGGTTAAGCAACTTACATTTGGCGGGAGCAAGTTTCATAATTTGATTTGCTTATCATGCATATCCCCCATTCCATCTGTTACGTCTCGTCCACACAGCTCGTTGAACTACAGTTGAACTACAGTTGAACTATTATTGGCGTTGTCTGGGGGTAATCAAATAATCCCTGTCTCTAAATACGTTCAACCAGAGTGTCTCATGAGGCCGTATCATACAAAAATTATTTCACCAGGTTATAAAAACATGTAATGTATATATATATGTCGTACCTAATAGCCAGAACGCACTTGTCAGCCTACTATGCAAGGCCCGATTTGCCTAATAAGCCAAGTTTTCCTGAATTAATATATTTTCTCAAATTTTTTTCTTATGAAATGATAAAGCTACCCATTTTATTATGTATGAGGTCAATTTTTTTTATTTGAGTTAAAATTAACGTAGATATATGACCAAACCTGACCAACCCTACCTAACCTAACCTAACCTATCTTTATAGGTTAGGTTAGGTTAGGTACCAGAAAAAGTTAGGTTAGGTTAGGTTAGGTAGGTTAGGTAGTCGAAAAACAATTAATTCATGAAAACTTGGCTTATTAGGCAAATCGGGCCTTGCATAGTAGGCTGACAAGTGCGTTCTGGCTATTAGGTACGACATATATATATATATAATATAAATCAAATTAGTAATATATTTCATGTATCACAATCAGATGGCACAATAAGATACTATAATATAATAAGGAAGCTCGCCAGATAATGTTATCTACCACGACAAAATACAGAAAAACCACCAAACAGTTATCAGACCAGTTGCCTCCATGACGGCTTAAAGCTCACTAACTTTCCTGGCGTCAGAGCCTCCAGCTTCCCCCCTCCACAAACATGACACGTGGAAAATATATTTAAATTTTATTTAAAAAATGAGCAATGAAATCGTGTTATACAAACATAAGATGAAATAAAACATGAATTGTAATATTCAAATGATTATAATATAAATGCAATACATGTATATATAAAGCAAATATGTATATATGGTAAATAATAAAGAGGAAGCAACTGGCAACTACACAAGTACAACATTTTCCTGTTAATGTATCAGGAAGTTGACCACACCAGCACACGTCTAATACTGGTGACTATAACCCGCACCAGGCTCACCTGTCTTGCCACACTACACGACAAGTTCAGAAGTGTGTGTGTGTGTATATATATATATATATATATATATATATATATATATATATATATATATATATATATATATATATATATATATATATATATATATTATATATATATATATATATATATATATATATATATATAAATATATATATATATATATATAAATATATATATATATATATATATATATATATATATATATATATAATGTATGTATGTCGTACCTAGTAGCCAGAACGCAATTCTCGGCCTACTATGCAAGGTCCGATTTGCCTAATAGGCCGAGTGATTTTCTATATTTTCAATAAAGAAAATCATTTGGCTTTATATATATATATATATATATATATATATATATATATATATATATATATATATATATATATATATATAATTTTGTATTGAATTAATTAATGTGAGTGTCCATTAAATAGGGAGACGTAACACCATCCAGTGGGCACTGAACTTTATTTCGCCACTAGCACAATCTTGTGCCTCTATATACATGTGTCTGTACTCACCTAGATGAGCACACACACACATATATAGCTATAAGAGCCTAGCTCAACCTGCAAGCACCTAGATATTATGCTTGCAGGTCGTGCTAGGCTCTTGGCCCCGCCTTGCGAACGTTCTTAGATTAACGCATTGACTCATTTCTCACCCTTTTATCATAATTGCATTTAAAATTTTGATTCGAATTAGCTTCAATGACTTCTACGTTTAACCTATTCCACTGATTGACAGGTCTGAGACTGAAAAAGTTCCGTGACTGTGACTAATTTGCGTCTCCGAGTTACCATTATGACCCCTTGTTCTGTCGTACTTAGCTTCGAACAATGCTGCCTTGTCTACCTTACCAATTTCACTTGAATCTTATATATTGTTATCATATCTCCCCCCCCCCCCATGTCGCTCCTTTCTTCCAGTGTGGTAAGGTCCAGTTCTCACAGTCTTCGCTCATAGCTTAATCCCCTCACCACAAGAACAAGTCTTGTTACATATCTCTAGATCTTTTCTATTTTCTCCTTGTCAGGCAGGGGTTCCATGCTAAGGATGCCTATTCAAGAGTGGTCCTATATACCTTCGCTGTATATAGGGTCCAGAAAGCCCCTTTGTCCACATTTCTAAAGGATACACGGATGTTGGCAAGTATGCTATATGCAGCTGTTGTTATTCTGCTAATTTGGGCTTCCGGTATCAGATTTGGGGTTATGTCCACTTCCAGGACTTTCTTCTTTTCTGATTGAAGAATTAGTCTTTCCTTCATCTTATATTGCTGCCCATTCCAATCCTCATAACTTTGCATTTGGCTGATTACACCCTAGGAGCCATTTTTCATACCACTTCTGGAGTACGCCCGTTTGCAATGCCTCACAATCTACCTATGTGAACTTACCTAGTTACCTAGTTGTACTTGCCTAGTTGTGCTTGCGGGGGTAGAGCTCTGGCTCTTTAATCCTGCCTCTCAACCGTCAATCAACTGGTGCACAGGTTCCTGAGCCTACTGGGCTCTATCATATCTACATTTGAAACTGTGTATGGAGTCAGCCTCCACCACATAACTTCCTAATGCATTCCATTTGTCTACTACTCTGACACTGAAAAAATCTTTCTAATGTCTCTGTGGCTCATTTGGGTACTCAGTTTCCATCTGTGTCCTATTGTTCGCGTACCCCTCGTGTTAAACAGTTTATCCTTATCTACCTTATCAATTCCTCTGAGAATTTTGTAGGTAGTGATCATGTTTCCCCTTACTCTTCTTACTGTGTGTGTGTGTGTATGTGTATGTGTGTGTGTGTGTGTATATGTGTGTGTGTGTGTGTGTGTGTGTGTGTGTGTGTGTGTGTGTGTGTGTGTGTGTGTGTGTGTGTGTGTGTGCGTGTGTGCGCGCGCGCGCAGGACGTGCATTTAGCGGTGTGATGTCGGCACGCATCTGTGACACGGGCTATATATATATATATATATATATATATATATATATATATATATATATATATATATATATATATATATATATATATGTCGTACCTAGTAGCCAGAACTCACTTCTATGCCTACTATGCAAGGCCAGATTTGCCTAATAAGCCAAGTTTTCATGAATTAATTGTTTTTCGTCTACCTAACCTACCTAACCTAACCTAACTTTTTCGGCTACCTAACCAAACCTAACCTATAAAGATAGGTTAGGTTAGGTAGGGTTGGTTAGGTTCGGTCATATATCTACGTTAATTTTAACTCCAATAAAAAAAAATTGACCTCATTCGTAATGTAATGGGTAGCTTTATCATTTCATAAGAAAAAAGTTAGAGAAAATATATTAATTCAGGAAAACTTGGCTTATTAGGCAAATCAGGCCTTGCATAGTAGGCCGAGAAGTGCGTTCTGGCTATTAGGTACGACATATATATATATTATATATACATATATATATATATATATATATATATAATATCATATAATATTCCACTCAGCGGCCTTCCTGAAATATGCATTCAACAATTGTATTGTGCTGTGTATTCAAAATATGAATTTCCTTTAACATAAATTAATAATATTATATTATGGTCCCCTTACCCGAACCCCAGATATTAACACAAGTATCCAGCACATCTAAAAATACGATAACGTCACTTGTATTTGCTAACATTCAGGGTATAAAAACACGCAAATCAAACAAAGTCCATTTTATAGCTGGCCTTCTAAATGAGGCAAATGCAGCGTTTGCAGTCCAAACGGAGACCCCCCCACATAAAGGACTACTGTGATAGTGAAATGTGGATTCTGGAGTACAGTACAAGCTTTTCAGTTCTATTTCAAGTATGTTTATTGAGACAAGAAAGAAATACATATCAAAGGGATGGAGTAGCTTAGGCTATTTCTACCCCCCTTGAAAAGCTTTTCAGATGTGACAGGAAGCACAGGCTACAGCGCGGGGTTACTGTGGCCTATGACACTCACATACCCCCTTCCCATGTTTCATGCTGCAAAGTTGAGTGAGTCTCGTTCCAAACTTCTGACCCCCTAACCTTGGACAGACTGACACACAGATACTCTCTTTTATAGATTTAGATTTTCATGAGGATGGGTTAGGTTAAGTTTGTTTATAGAGTAGCGATGACATAGAAGGGTTATATACTTTGCTCAGGCACGAGAACCTACTCCAAACGCTCGTTAATTCCCCTTGATCTTGAGGTTATCTTGAGATGATTTCGGGGCTTTAAGTGTCCCCGCGGCCCGGTCCTCGACCAGGCCTCCACCCCCCAGGAAGCAGCCCGTAACAGCTGACTAACTCCCAGGTACCTATTTTACTGCTAGGTAACAAGGGCATAGGGTGAAAGAAACTCTGCCCAGTGTTTCTCGCCGACGCCCGGGATCGAACCCGGGACCACAGGATCACGTGTCCAGCGTGCTGTCCGCTCGGCCGACCGGCTCCTTCCCTTGTTTATGAATGAAAAACAATACACATGAGTCATCAGTAATGACATTCGAACTTGAACATTGCTTTGCTCTCTTCTTGTGTTCGAATCGCACCTCAGCAATTGATTCATTTTCGTATTGTCATTATAAAGAATTTCCAACAAAAGCAAAATACCTAACCTACAGTAGGCCTAACTATACACAAAATTTTAATGTACATTTATATTAACTAAATGGGGTTACCCAGCAACCTTGTAAGGATGGTAAACAGGTTGTGTGGGACTACACGTGTGCATCTACACTGGCTGATACCTATCTACCGTCCAGTACAGCCGAGGGTGATGAGGCTGCCACCTTCAGGGAGACCAGAAACTATTAAATACAGGTACTCAGGATATTGTTACAGCCTCATGCCTCAACAGGCTCTGAGACCTCTGGGTGTCTGGGGTAAGTGTGCACTTAAGTTCCTGGAGGATTCCTAATATATATTAAATTGCTTAAAACACTAAACCATTTTCCTTCATAGTATATTTACAAGTGGGTGGGAGAGGAACTCAACAGGCAAACCAGAGCAGCTCGTTTCCTGTTCCAGCACCACAATGTCACAATTTATTTATAAAATAAGTTACAATGGGTTTGTGAGGGTACAATAAATTGGTGTTTTTACATTCTTACAAAGCCACTAACACGCACATCGTTTCGGGCACGTCCTTAATCTAAGTCCTTAATCTAACAGATAATTATTAATAGGTACATTGTAACAAAATGTTAAGAATATTAATAGGCACACTGCAGAAAATTTGTAAGATTATTAATAGGTACATTGTAGCAAAATTTGCGTTCAACATAATAACTAACGATCCAGAAAGGAAATGCCTTCTGTATTTTAGTCATGTACCGAACCCCCTCAGCAGTTGGATGAGGTTTCTCTAAATTAACAAAAATATATGTGTGTATTCTGTAAGCTGCAACACAAATTAATATTTATTTACATTCGAAAAAAATTGATTTTTGGTTACACCGTGCGCTAAAATTAAGGAAAGCGTCTTTGGAGACGGGCCAAGCTAAGACGTGCAAAGCCTGAGGATCGGTTGCTTTAAATTTACATTCGAGAAAATTTTATTTTTGGTTACACTGTGCGCTAAAATTAACGAATGCGTCCTTGGAGACGGGCGAAGCTTAGACGTGCATAGCCTGAGGATCGGTTGCTTTAAGGAGTTCAGACCAGGAATATTGTGCAAAGGTAGTATATAATGAAGTCACAGTTTTCCCTGGACATTTCTGAAGCAAAGATTATGACTCTTCAAGAATAGGATAGTCAGAAATAGGATTACAGTACTACTTAACAGTCAATAAGGAACTTGTTTTGAATATATCTCTTTGTTTGATTACGTACCAGTCCAGTCCATCCTCTTAAAATGAAAGTACTCATAGTAATTATTTGGTGGATTAGGATGGACCACCAGAAACTTGACTTGTGTGTTACTGAATCTGGACAAACCGGAAATTGTTTTAACCGCACCATAAATATAAGAACTAACGTGACCTAACCTCTCATAGCAAGTCGAAGCCTAATACATCTTTCCGGACTCGTATATAATGGTACAAAAACTGGTTTATTGGCGTTCCATCACGACATATTGGTGCTTTCTTTTTCTTATATTAATAATATACAATATACACGTCATATTTATATCAATTTACGCACGGAAAATACTACATTTATATATAGTTTATATAGGTACTTTTGAACCAAATAATTAATATAAGTACTATCATTTCAGGAGGATGGGCTGCATGCAGTCTGACCACACATATAGGTGAAGGCCCAGCTGGGGCCAGATTCACGAAGCAGTTACGCAAGTACTTAAGAACCTGTACATCTTTTCTCAATCTTTGGCGGCTTTGTTTACAACTATTAAAGAGTCAATGAGCTCCGAAGCACCAGGAGGCTTTTTATAACAATAACAACAGTTGATTGGGAAGTTTTCATGCTTGTAAACTGTTTAATAAATGCCCAACTAAAGCCGTCAAAGATTGAGGAAAGATGTACACGTTCGTAAGTACTTGCGTAACTGCTTTATGAATCTGGCCCGTCAGGATTCGTCGAAACATTTACGTATTCACTATCGAAACCTATACATCTTTTATCAATCATGACGACTTACTTTACATTTATTAAGCAGTTTATGAGCTCCGAAGTGCTACTCGGTTGTTTATAACAATAATGACCTTGGGTTGTGAAGCTTCAAAGCTCTGTAAACTGTATAATAAATAGAAACTTTGCCCCTATGATCGAGGAAAGATGATCAGGTTTCGTAAGAGGATACGTAAATGCTTGATGAATCTTGGCCTCGGTCCAGCCTAGCTGGTTTACCGTATCCTTTCCGCCTTTCCTCCCACACGGATATATACACGTTGCGAGGTGAATATCACATTTGTCAGTGTATATACCCCTAGGTTTACTGGACTGTGTAAACTCGGTGTATAGTCCTGGATAATGTTCAGGACTAAAGTAAAGCTGCTGACTGGTCACTAAGCTAAATTGTAGTATTAATAATCCTCCAGACGTTGATAGGCCTTAATGTTCCTTCAGAGGTTGACAGGTCTTAATAATAACTCCAGAGGTTGAAAGGCCTTAATACCCCTCCAGAGGTTTATAAGCCATAATTAAGCACAAGACTAAACCAACCACTCCCTGACATGTCGCATCAGGAAGTACCTTTCTAGCGTTTCTACAAGTTTAGCCGTCATGAATACTCCTGTGATCTGTCTGCACCAGAACACCCATTATAACTACTGGACGTGTGGCCTAGTTTTGCAATTGACTGCTTCAGGTAATAACCCTGAAGCCGGTAATGAGGGGTGATGACATCATAGCAGCGTTTGGGTAGCTGGGTTTAAGGGTGGGGTGGGTGGCTTAGGGTAAGTTTGGTGGGCTTGTGAGTGGGTTTGTGTAGTTGGGTTTGAGTGAATGGATAACGAGGCGCTGGTAGGTGGGTGAGCGGGTATTGGACGAGTCGGGTACTCAGGTGAAAGCCGCACATTAATTTAGTCCCCGTTGGTAACCTCGTCACGTCACGAGAGCTGGGCTGTGTCTGTGTGGGTTTTGTTGATGTCCACTCCCCTCCATGCATCAATGCAGTGATGTTTGCAATACAGCGATGAAGCTCTATTTATAACGATTCTCTTTGTCTTTGTTGTTCATCGGTGCTCCCCGTTTTACCACTAGATCTATCCATCTATGTTTCTATCCATCCAGCTATCTATCCATCCACATATCAATCCAAACATCTATCTATCCGTACATCTATCTATACTCATATCTATCTATCCACACACCTACTTATCCACACATCTACCTATCCGCGGACCTATCTATCCATCTATCAATCCAGCTATCCTTCCATCGATCCATCTATCTATCCATCCATCTACTCACCCAAGTGTTTATGTTTGCTTGTGTGATGTTCGCCTGTACGTTGTGTTCGCCTGTACGCTGTGTTCGCCTGTACGCTGTGTTCGCCTGTACGCTGTGTTCGCCTGTACGCTGTGTTCGCCTGTGTGCTGTGTTCGCCTGTATGCTGTGTTCGCCTGTGTGCTGTGTTCGCCTGTATGCTGTGTTCGCCTGTACGCTGTGTTCGCCTGTACGTTGTGTTCGCCTGTACGTTGTGTTCGCCTGTACGTTGTGTTCGCCTGTACGTTGTGTTCGCCTGTACGCTGTGTTCGCCTGTATGCTGTGTTCGCCTGTACGCTGTGTTCGCCTGTGTGCTGTGTTCGCCTGTACGCTGTGTTCGCCTGTACGCTGTGTTCGCCTGTGTGCTGTGTTCGCCTGTATGCTGTGTTCGCCTGTACGCTGTGTTCGCCTGTACGTTGTGTTCGCCTGTACGTTGTGTTCGCCTGTACGTGACGCGGTCTTCAGTATACAACTGGGACCACAGGGCGTAAAAGCACAAACAGACATTGTTGGTTGAGTCAACAGCAGGGACTGACAGGTCGATTACCGACATGTGGGTTGGTGGCGAGGCTCCAGAGACCAGGAGTTTTAAGTGTGCAGGGTTCCATCCACCCTTCGACGTGTGCGTGTGTACATTACTCGTGATCATTCCCCGTGTCTATATAACACTGTGTTGTGTGCAGACGCGCGTGCGTGTGTACTCACCTAATTGTGCTTGCGGGGGTTGAGCTCTGGCTCGTTGGTCCCGCCTCTCAACTGTCAATCAACTGATGAACAGATTCCCGAGCCTACATGGCTCTGTTACATCTACACTTAAAACTGTGTATGGAGTCAGCCTCCACCACATCTCTTCCTAGTGCATCCCTTTTACTAACTACTCTGACACTGAAAAAGGTCTTTCTAATGTCTCTGTAGCTCATTTGGGTATTCAACTTCCACCTGTGCCTCCTTGTTCGCGTACCACCCGTCCTAAACAGTTTATCTTTATCTTTCCTGTCAATTACTCTGAGAGTTTTGTAGGTAGTGATCATATCTCCCCGAGCTCTCCTGTCTTCTAGCGACGTGAGGTGCATTTCAGGCAGCCTTTCGTCATAACTCATGCCTCTTAGTTCTGGGACTAGCCTAGTGGCATACCTCAGAACTTTTTCCAGCTTCGTCTTGCACTTGACGAGGTACGGGCTCCATGCTGGGGCCGCATACTCCAGGATTGGTCTTACATATGTGGTATACAAGGTTATGAAGGATTCCTTACACAGGTTCCGAAGGGAGTTCTGATGTTAGCTAGAAAATTCCAAAATTTCAAAACATGTTGCTTTCCTATTATGGGCACATTTGATTGTGTTTTGTACCCTGTATTATGTTTCAGGTCCTCATTTTTACCGTATCTGAGTACATGGAATTTGTCACTGTTAAGCATCATGTTATTTTCAGTTGCCCAGTCGAAAACTTTATTAATATCTGCTTGAAGTTTTTCAATGTCTTCAGCAGAGGTAATTTTCATGCTGATTTTTGTGTCATCTGCAAAGGATGATACGAAGCTGTGTATTTTTGTCTATATTTGATATGAGAATAAGGAAAAGCAGTGGTGCAAGGACTGTACCTTGAGGTACAGAGCTTCTAACTGCGCTTGGACTCGATTTTATTTAATTGACTGTTACTCGTTGTGTTCTGTTCGACAGAAAACTGAGTATCCAGCCTCTTACTTTACCGGTTATTCCCATTGACCTCATTTTGTGTGCTATCACGCCATGGTCACATTTATCGAATGCCTTTGCGAAATCCGTGTATACCACATCTGCTTTCTGTTTTTCTTCTAATGCCTCAGTGACTTTGTCATAGTGATCAAGTAGCTGTGAGAGGCATGATCTTCCTGCTCGAAATCCATGTTGACCTGGGTTGTGAAGGTCATTGGTCTCCATGAAACTGGTGACCTGACTCCTAATCACTCTGTCAAATACTTTTTATTTTGTGCGTCGTTAGTGCAACTGGTCTATAATTCTTTGCCAATGCTTTGCTCCCTCCCTTGTGTAGTGGGACTATGTCTGCTACTTTAAGTGCATCTGGTACCGCCCCCGTGTCCAAGCTCTTCCTCCACACTATACTGAGTGCCTGTGCTACCAGCACCTTGCATTTTTTTTATAAATATTGAATTCCATGAATCTGGACCTGGGGTCGAGTGCATAGGCATGGTTTTCAATTTTTCTTTCAAAATCTAGTACGCTCGTGTTGATATCAGTTATATTTACAGGGGTTTGAATATCCCGCATAAAGAAATTATCTGGATCTTCCACTTTCATGTTGTTTATTGGAGTGCTAAACATGTCCTCATACTGCTTTTTTAGGATTTCACCAATTACTTTGTCATCCTCCGTGTATGAACCTTCACTCACTTGAAGTATGAACCTGCATCACATGCCAGCACATCGTCTTAAAATGATAGTACTTATAGTAACTATGTTCTGGAAGGTACCAATATGTGGTGATGGACCATCCGTTACATGATTTTCTTACTATTAATTGTATTAGCTGTAATATTTGACTCATCTCCCACTACCTGCAGCATCTGACCCACCCTCATCCTCCCTTACTCCCCTTGATACTCTACCCCCCCCCCACCCCCACCCTCCTGGTTGATACCTAGTTGAAGGGGTTCTGGGAGTTCTTCTACTCCCCAAGCCCGGCCCGAGGCCAGGCTCGACTTGAGAGAGTTTGATCCACCAGGCTGTTGCTTGGAGCGGCCCGCAGGGCCACGTACCCACCACAGCCCGGCTGATCTGGAACTTCTCTTAGAAAACCGTCCAGTTTTCTCTTGAAGATGTCCACGGTTGTTCCGGCAATATTTCTTATAGTCGCTGGGAAGGCGTTGAACAACCGCGGACCTCTGATGTTTATACAGTGTTCTTTGTTTGTGCCTATGGCACCTCTGCTCTTCACTGGTCACTTGCATTTTCTTCCATATCGTTCACTCCAGTATGTTGTTATTTTACTGTGTAGATTTGGGACTTGACCCTCCAGTATTTTCCATGTGTATATTATTTGGTATCTCTCTCGTCTCCTTTCCAGAGAGTACATTTGGAGAGCTTTGAGACGATCCCAATAATTTAGGTGTTTTATCTCGTCTATGCGTGCCGTATATGTTCTCTGTATTCCCTCTATTTCAGCAATCTCTCCTGTTCTGAAGGAGGAAGTGAATACTGAGCAGTACTCAAGACGGGACATCAGTGACTTGAGTACAACCATTGTGATGGGATCTCTGGACTTGAAGGTTCTCGTAATCCATCCGATCATTTTTCTGGCTGACGCGATATTTGCTTGGTTATGCTCCCTAAACGTTAGATCGTCGGACATCATTATTCCCAAATCCTTGACATGCTGTTTTTCTACTATGGGAAGATTCGATTGTGTTTTGTACCCTGTATTGTTTCAGATCCTCATTTTTGCCGTACCTGAGTACCTGGAATTTATCACTGTTAAACATCATGTGTCCTCATCCTCCCTTACTCCGCCTGATACTCTACCACCCACCCACATCCTCCCCTCCCACATCCCCACCTCTCCCATCTGGAACCTCCCCACTCTCACTCTCTGTTCCAGCGTTATCCAACAAACAACCCATCCCCCCTCCACCCCCTCTCACACCCTCTTCCTCCCGTCCCATCCCCCCCTCCCACCCATGTACACCCACAACCCCCACCCACCACGGAACATTCCACCCCCTTTCCCACATCCCTCTCATATAGCGCTCTCACCTTCCATCTGTTCCATCACTTCTCTCTGGGCACAACATAGAGAGAGGAAAGAGAGAGAGAGAGAGAGAGAGAGAGAGAGAGAGAGAGAGAGAGAGAGAGAGAGAGAGAGAGAGAGAGAGAGAGAGAGAGCAAACCTCCAATCAGATGTAAATCAGGTCTTTCAAAAGACTACACAAAATAAAATGGTGTTTAACGAAGATAAGTTCCAGCTCATGCGCTATGGAAAAAATGAAAAGATAAAAACGGAAACCACGTACAAAACGCAGGCAAATCATAACATAGAACAAAAAGGCAATGTAAAGGACCTGGGTGTACTCATGTCGGAAGACCTTACCTTTAAAGAACACAATAAAGTAGCCGTCACAACTGCAAGAAAATGACAGGTTGGATAACAAGAACCTTTCACACTAGAGATGCTATACCGATGATGATACTTTTAAAGACGCTTGTGCTCTCTAGAGTGGAGTACTGCTGCACAATGACAACCCCTTTTAAAGCTGGAGAAATTGCTGACCTGGAGAGCGTGCAGAGATCCTTTACTGCTAGAATCCACTCAGTAAAACATCTAAACTATTGGGACCGACTAAAGAGCCTAAATCTGTACTCCCTTGAGCGCAGGCGGGAGAGGTACATAATAATTTACACGTGGAAGATAGTAGAGGGGCTGGTCCCAAACCTGCACACAGAAATAACATCACATGAGACCAGAAGACACGGCAGGATGTGCAGAATACCACCGTTGAAGAGCAGAGGTGCAACAGGTACTCTGAGAGAGAACTCTGTCAATATCAGAGGCCCGAGACTGTTCTACACGCTTCCACTACACATAAGGGGCATAACTGGCCGAACCCTCACGGTGTTCAAGACTTGACAAACACCTCCAAAAGATACCTGATTAACCAGGCTGTGATTAATACGTCAGGCTGCGAGCAGCCGCGTCCAACAGCCTGGTTGACCAGTCCAGCAACCAGGAGGCCTGGTCGATGACCGGGCCGCGGGGTCGCTGAGCCCCGGAATCACCTCAAGGTAACCTCAAGGTAAGGAGAGGCTCTCTCCCACAAAGTGAGGTACCATTCCACTCCCTTGATTCCTTACTCCTTGCTTCCTTATACAAGATAAGGGAAAGGGTAACACTAGGAGCAAAGGGTAACACAAGGAACAAAGGGGAACACTAGGAACAAATGGGTAACACTAGCAACAAAGGGTAACACTAGCAACAAAGGGTAACACTAGGAGCAAAGAGTAACACAGGGAACAAAGGGGAACACTAGCAACAAAGGGTAACACTAGAAGCAAAGGGTAACACAGGGAACAAAGGGGAACACTAGCAACAAAGGGTAACACTAGGAGCAAAGGGTAACACAGGGAACAAAGGGGAACACTAGCAACAAAGGGGAACACTAGCAACAAAGGGGAACACTAGCAACAAAGGGGAACACTAGCAACAAAGGGGAACACAAGCAACAAAGGGGAACACTAGCAACAAAGGGGAACACTAGCAACAAAGGGGAACACTAGCAACAAAGGGGAACACTAGCAACAAAGGGTAACACAGGGAACAAAGGGGAACACTAGCAACAAAGGGTAACACTAGCAACAAAGGGTAACACTAGCAACAAAGGGGAACACTAGGAACAAAGGGGAACACTAGGAACAAAGGGGAACACTAGGAACAAAGGGGAACACTAGCAACAAAGGGTAACACTAGCAACAAAGGGTAACACTAGCAACAAAGGGGAACACTAGCAACAAAGGGGAACACTAGGAACAAAGGGGAACACTAGGAACAAAGGGGAACACTAGGAACAAAGGGGAACACTAGGAACAAAGGGGAACACTAGGAACAAAGGGTAACACTAGCAACAAAGGGGAACACTAGGAACAAAGGGGAACACTAGGAACAAAGGGGAACACTAGGAACAAAGGGTAACACTAGCAACAAAGGGGAACACTAGCAACAAAGGGGAACACTAGCAACAAAGGGGAACACTAGCAACAAAGGGTAACACTAGCAACAAAGGGGAACACTAGCAACAAAGGGGAACACTAGGAACAAAGGGGAACACTAGAAACAAAGGGGAACACTAGCAACAAAGGGTAACACTAGCAACAAAGGGGAACACTAGCAACAAAGGGGAACACTAGCAACAAAGGGGAACACTAGCAACAAAGGGGAACACTAGCAACAAAGGGGAACACTAGCAACAAAGGGGAACACTAGCAACAAAGGGGAACACTAGCAACAAAGGGGAACACTAGCAACAAAGGGTAACACTAGCAACAAAGGGTAACACAGGGAACAAAGGGGAACACTAGGAACAAAGGGTAACACTAGCAACAAAGGGGAACACTAGGAACAAAGGGTAACACTAGCAACAAAGGGGAACACTAGGAACAAAGGGTAACACTAGCAACAAAGGGGAACACTAGGAACAAAGGGTAACACAGGGAACAAAGGGGAACACTAGCAACAAAGGGTAACACAGGGAACAAAGGGGAACACTAGCAACAAAGGGTAACACAGGGAACAAAGGGGAACACTAGCAACAAAGGGGAACACTAGGAACAAAGGGTAACACAGGGAACAAAGGGGAACACTAGCAACAAAGGGTAACACAGGGAACAAAGGGGAACACTAGCAACAAAGGGGAACACTAGCAACAAAGGGTAACACAGGGAACAAAGGGGAACACTAGCAACAAAGGGGAACACTAGCAACAAAGGGTAACACAGGGAACAAAGGGGAACACTAGCAACAAAGGGGAACACTAGGAACAAAGGGTAACACAGGGAACAAAGGGGAACACTAGGAACAAAGGGTAACACAGGGAACAAAGGGTAACACAGGGAACAAAGGGGAACACTAGCAACAAAGGGGAACACTAGCAACAAAGGGTAACACAGGGAACAAAGGGTAACACTAGCAACAAAGGGGAACACTAGCAACAAAGGGGAACACTAGCAACAAAGGGGAACACTAGCAACAAAGGGGAACACTAGCAACAAAGGGTAACACAGGGAACAAAGGGTAACACTAGCAACAAAGGGGAACACTAGCAACAAAGGGGAACACTAGCAACAAAGGGTAACACTAGCAACAAAGGGTAACACTAGCAACAAAGGGGAACACTAGCAACAAAGGGTCACACTAGCAACAAAGGGGAACACTAGCAACAAAGGGTCACACTAGCAACAAAGGGGAACACTAGCAACAAAGAGTAACACTAGCAACAAAGGGGAACACTAGCAACAAAGGGTAACACAGGGAA